>NW_024412402.1:13998088-14042231 GCF_014898765.1 Herpailurus yagouaroundi | reverse complement strand
GCACCGTGAGCACAGGGGTAGGTGCTAAGCAGGACTAGAACAGTCCAAAGGAAGCAAAATAATTCCAAACTGGTGGACCAGTAGGAGTCATCCCGGGAAAGCACATTCCCATTTCTTTGTGGGGAGGCTGCGTGTATTTTTTTTTTTTTTTTTTCCCTGCCTGCAGGTAGACGATAGGTAGGAAAGCTGTGACTTTCTCTGACTTGAAAGCCTGTGACCTGCCTGGCAGAAAACTCATCTGAGACTCCCAGGAGAGGGGCCACCATTTAAAATGAAAACTTAGCTGGGCTTCAGTTCTGTCCTGGCTGAGCTACTCTGAAGGGAGGGGAGGAAACAAAGAACACACCAACTGAGGAGGTCACGGAGTGTGACCAGGGGTGTGTAAGAGGCATACTGCGCTGCCTAACGAGAGAAAACCAAGCCCTTTGTGCTGGGGCACGAGTCCAGGGAGTGATGGATGCTTTCTGCACGGAGGCTCAGACCTTTCTGTCCCGCAGCCTGGCCGCTGCCGGACCCTGGGACAGGACTGGCCCTTTGTTTCAGCGGCTTCCGAGGCAGTGACATCGTATTTGATGGCTATCTGCGCCTTCAGAGAGGCAAGTTTTATGTTCCTGTGTGTCTTCCTAAAGCTTGTTGGAACTAGGTAGAAAGGAGTCCTTTAATCCTACCTGGGAATGAAAGAGCTAGGACTTTTAAATGAGAATAATCAGCTCCCCCAAACTGTCTCAAGAGGTTACCTGATGGGGGCGCCTGGGTGGCTCAGTCTGGTTGGGCGTTCCCACTTCGGCTCAGGTCATGATCTCCCGGTTCGTGGGTTCAGGCCCCACATCGGGCTCTGTGCTGACAGCTCAGAGCCTGGAGCCTGCTTCGGATTCCGCGTCTCCCTCTATCTCCGCCCCCCGCTCCCCGCTCCGTCTCTTAAAAATGAACAAACATTAAAAAAAATAGAATTAAAAAAAAAAAAAACGGTCACCTGCTACAGTACTTCTATTAAGACAGGAAGAGGGTAAAACAGCATGTGTACCTTGGCCTGAATCTTCCTTGTTTTGCTTTCAAACAAATTGTTTCGGGCAACCAGTTTCTCTTTCTCCTCACTCCCCCATGTAAGCCCGGCGCCGGTGAAATTAACCCCCTGGCCGCACCCTGGTGGTTCCTGAGAATATGCTTTGGTTTGGTGCTTGGGGGTGCTGGTGGCGGTGGCGGAGGCTCTTCCAGAGCCTAGAGGGATCTGATATGTTCAGAGCATCTTTTGAGTGAGACGGTTCGGGACCCTGTTCCAGGGTTTGGCTAACATTCACACCAACTAACATTGGTTCCAGGGTTTGGCTAACATTCACATGGACTGTTGGGATTGAGAGGGCAACAAGTCCGAACCTACAGACTCAGAATTAGAAATGGAAGGGCTTACAAAGGTCTTCCTTGTCCATCACATGTTGCTAGGTGAAGAAGCCCTCTAACTGCCCTAGATAGATGTCAGTCTCCACATCTAGGACGTTATGCCCTCCATTTAAATAACCAATCCGCAATGTTACACACTCTCCTAAAGTGACTCTCTAGCCCTAGCCAGGGGTGGCTCGGTTTTGTTATATTCAGAGCACCTTCTTCTTTTTTTAACCTATTGAAACCTTACAGCTATATGGATTAATTAAACCATTCAGTTCTCCAACAGGCATTGATATGTTAAATGCCTAGATTGGGCACGATGCTAAACGGAGCACCTCGTGGAATACAAAGGAAGGAAAGGGATAGTACTTGTCCTTGAGGAGTCTATCATACTGAGCGGGTAAGAAAATAATTCATTAAGTGACTGGAGAACAATGCAGCACAGCGCCGTGGAAGTAGGAGACCGCAAGGGACACGATACGTGCTCTGGGAGGTAGGGAAGTCGCATGGAACCAGGCCAGTCTTGAATTGGCTCTCGTGTAGGATGAAAAAGGGTTTGGAAGGAACATCTTAACTTCTGTGTAGACTATCTGGGAGTTTAAGATTCCATTCCTTTCTTCCTCAGAGGCTCCTCCTATCCAAGCTGCAGGGACCATCCCATCTATGTTATGGTCAATAGTCTCCACCCTTCCCCAACCACCAAGGCCTCTGTTACTCATGTTGACGGAGCTTTGGGCTGCCCGGTCTCCAGAGAGGACCCTGTCTATGAGATGCAGAATAGGGGCTGTAGGGGGAACTGGCTCCATGGAAAAGTCTCTGTGACCGGCCATCTTGTTTTCCCTTCCTCGTCGTAGGCAGTCCTGGACTGGCGTGTGCTTTTTTACCTTTGTATCTTTTAACCGAGGGCTGGTAAGCGTAGGTAGTCAGGCTTCTTGCATTGCTAGACACGTGCTCACTAAGAACAGCATAACTTCTGGAGGGCACGATCAGTAATTTCCTCAACCTTGTGGATTGCTTCCTTCAAGCCAATGGATTTTTTTTTTAATGTCTATTTTTATTTTTGACAGAGAGAGACAGAGAGAGAGACAGAGACAGAGCATGAGCGGGGAAGGGGCAGAGAGAGAGGGAGACACAGAATCCGAAGCAGGCTCCAGGCTCTGAGCTGTAGGCACAGAGCCCGACGCGGGGCTTGAACTCACACTGCGAGATCACGACCTGAGCCGAAGTCGGACGCTCAACCGAATGAGCCACCCAGGCTCCCCCCTTCAAGCCAATGTTTATAAAAATTTTATTCTCAAAGCTGGTGTTGCTTCATGCTTCACATCAGCTTAGACGCCACTTGCCTGGGGCCGTCTTCCCCTGCAGATCCACATGATCTTGTACTTTGATCACAATTTGTAATTATATGTTTACCTGTGTGGTTACCAGATTAGCGATTGGCTCTCCCTCCAGAATGTAAGCTCCATGAGTCAGGAACCTGATTTGCCTAGCCCCTGGCCTAGGCACAGAAATAAATGTTTGAAAGTTGGGTGAATGAATTTAAAAATAAAAGCGTGGGACGCCTGGGTGACTCAGCCGGCTAAGCCTCCGACTTCGGCTCAGGTCATAATCTCACACGATCTCAGCTCCTGAGTTCGAGCCCCACATCGGGCTGTGTGCCGACAGCTCGGAGCCTGGAGCCTGCTTCGGATTCTGTGTCTCCCTCTCTCTCTGCCCCTCCCCCACTCATGCTCTGTCTCTCTGTGTCTCTCAAAAATGAATAAACACTAAAAAATGTTTTAACAATAAACAGAAAAGTGTGGGTAGAGATGCATGGTCTTGGGAATCAGGACACTCAGGGTCTCCTCGGGATGATTATAGTAGGCAGGGAGGTTTCCCGGCTCCTGGCTGGGAAACCACCCATAGGACCTCCAAGAAAGCAGTTGAGAGAGAATGCCTGCTGTCACAGTCTAGAGAAAAGACATCCCTGTGCCCTCCGAATGAACTCACTAGACCCTCAGAACTGTCATCCCAGCTGTTGTAGAGGGTGCTGCCTTGTCTGTGATTACATGCTGGAGGCCTCTAGCATTGCCACAGGAATCCATTTTATTGCAATGTGGATTTCCCATTAGGGGTGGGAAAATCAACTCGGAACATCAGATTCGGTTATAGTGTATTTCCGGAGGAGAAGCAGTTTCCCCTGATTTCACGTTTTCAGTTTCTTACTGACTTTTGACCTGGGGATTTCAGCCGCGCGTCCTGGCTACTGAAACGAGTGTAAGAACATCAGCTAACTTTTACAGAGACAGGCGCTGTTCTAAGTGCCTCTGTGGATGTATCATCTCATTAAAGCTTCGCTGCGGCACTATGGAGTGTGGGTCGCGGTACGCGTATGCCCATTTGGTAGACGAGGCGTAGAGGGATGTATCAGAACAAACAAGTAAGAGAGCTACCATTTGAACTCGGGGTTAGTTCTCTGGCTGGCATTCCTTATATCGCCTCCTAACGCAGCCTGACGTTTATTTGAATGCTGCGACGTCGTCAGACTCACGTATCGTATGTATAGACCACAGGGGCTTTCTTACATAGTGTTAGAACAACGCTGTGAGGTCAATACAATTACTGTGCCCACATTGCAGGGGATGGCGCTGAGGCTCAGAGAGGTCAGGGAACTTACTCCAGATCACACAGCAAGCTGTTGGTGTAGCAAGACTCACGCTCTGATCAGCTTACTCGAAAGGCCACGTTTCCAGCCACAGCGCGTTGCTTCCTACGCGCTCCCAGAAATGCGCTTGTGTGACCATTCAGAGTGGTGGCAGCGGGGGACTAGTCAGTTGTGTGCCGTGCAGATGGTCCATCAGAACTGCAGGAGAAAGCTGACAGGTTTTTCCACAATTACGCCACAGCCTTTCGCTCCCTGCACCTTCGAAAGGGGAAGTGTTCTTTCTTTTGACAACCATGCATCGTCAGATTGACCCGTTCCCTCCCTTGGCACCTCTTCTCTTTCGCAGGACTAAGCACACTTCAGTGAGCTGCTTCGCTGTTCATGCTTTCCACTTGAATTGATTCTGCCGCTGCCTGGGAGAAGGTGAACTGAGGCAGGTCTCCCCTCCGTTCATCGCAGTCAAAACTCAATCTTTGTACCAGAGAAAAAGAGGGGACTCTAAATGACCCACATCGGTTCTCTATAATACATTCGTCATGTATTTGTCTGGGAGAAGTATAAACTTAGCAAGGGCACCCAAATGAATTTGTGCTTCTGGGCCTTGACTCACTCTGTCTATCCATGCAGAGTCCCTATGCCAGCTCAGGAGGTGAGCTTGGATACCCCTCACCCCCCCTACCCCCACACCGTTCCAACACAACTTTCCTATTCTGTCTTCCTCTCTTGGAGCTGCTTTGGCTCCTGTCTTCATCGAGTTCTGTGAGGATGAGCTCAAGTCCAGTCTGGTCCCTTCAAACTTGAATTTGTAAGTGGTCTTGTCAGTACCCGAGTCTTGACTCTCTCCTGCAGATGTTTATTTGATTAACCCCTTTGACTGTTGCCTCTCCCTGTTGCCTTAAGGTGGAATCTTCTGCCCTAATCTCAGCTCCTATGAATTCAATTTCAGCCCTTTAGCCATCAAGGCCAATCCTGAGACCCAGCTAGTTTTAGCAGCTGTCTCATCACACCTAAAATCAGCAATACAACTCAGCCCAGTCCTTAATAGTAGGTTATTTTTGTCTCTCACCCTGATAGAAGTCTTCCAGTCTGAGAGATGATGAAACAGAAAACTGCTTTGACAGTTCATTTATTGGGAAGAATTTAAATATAAACATCTGAATGGAATAGGTAGCCCTGAAACAGGTTCAAACATATACACTATAGGACACTTAAAATATCATGGAGATGGGGACGGATGTTGGAAAATTGCCAGTTGAAGAGAAACAAACCCTCAAGTTATATCCTTATCTTACAAAATGCACCGAAATATATTTGGGGCAGATTACGTGTAAAACGTCTTCATATAAAATAACTTGAAGACCGTGTAGGTGAATATTTACTTTTGAGTGAAAAGTACTTCAAAATGTAAAAGCATGTGATGATCCCACAAAAGAAAATATCAATGCATTTGCATATATAGAATCCAAAACTTTGGTAAACTAAAAAAGTCATAAGCAACTTGGAAAATGTATTCTCAATAGTTGACAATATGTGTGTGTATAAGGTGTGTATATATATATATATATATATATATATATATATGTATGTATATGTGTGTGTGTGTGTATATATATAAGATGTGTATATATAAGGTATGTATATATAAGGTATGTATAAGGTATACATATATATATATGTGTCTGTGTGTATAAGTATACATATAAATACATATATATTTGTGTATATAAGGTATAAGGTGTGTATATATAAGATGTGTATAAGGTATGCATATATAAATATACATATATATGTGTATATAAGGTATACATATATATGTATGTATATATATGACACAAACAGGTAATTAATAAAATTTTCGAGATGATTAATGAGTTCTTAAAATATCAGTCCAAACTTACTAGAGTCAAAGAAATAAACAGCTCTGCTAAATAACTAGTAGCTATTAAAGTAAATAAAACTCAAGGCTGCAGAGAAATGGGAATTTCCTCCAGTAACTAAGTATGTGAATTGGCAAAAAGGTTTTGGAAAGCAGTTTTGCAAGACATAAAAAAACAAAAAAAAAAACAAAAAAAAAAAAACACTTTGGTCCATCTGATCCACTCCCAATCTGTCCTAAGGAAAGTGGTCAGATAGCTATGTAAAAAGATGTCTGTTACAACCTTATACATAATACAGATCCTAGATACATCCTAAATTTCCAGTATTGGGAAAATAGTTAAATAACTTATATCCATAGAATAGAATATTAGATAATGTGTTACAATGTTTTGAAAGATACTAAATGCCAAAAAACGCTCTTAAAATGATGTCACACTAAAAGGGTAGGAGGCAGAGTTATTCACATGATGACCCAAATGCTGTAAAACATAAACATATGAAAACATGAACATCCACCTATATAAGAGAGTAGAGGGAAATGTATTGAAATAGCAGATGTGGCTACCTTTTTAATTGCTATTATTATGGATAATTTTAATTATAATCTTTAGATTTTTGTTATTTTTCTTTTCAAAGTTTGGTAGCAAGCGTGTGTTGCTGTTATAATCAGGAAAAGTAATAAATATTAAAAAGCGTATACCTGCATTACTTGAATTTTTGGGTTTTTTTTTTTTTTTTGAGCGTCTGTTAAACATCAAGGGAGAGAGGCAGAGAGGAAGGAGTCTTCCTTCCTTCACTTGTAGTATCTGGGCTGGGGTAGGTTAAGAAGCGGAGGACCCGTATCTTCAAGATAGTCAGCAGGGACTCCAGCTGAGGAACCCATAGCACACGGGTACAGAGAAAATAAAGACAAATTAAAAGAAGGGACTGTGGTTTGAACAACACCAGATGCAAGTTCTATTGAGATGTGTTCCTCTCTGAGAAGTTTCTGGATCCACACATTTCTGATCTCCTGAAAGTTATCCTGGATGGAAAGCAAATATTCTGATTTTTCAATTCTAGTTTTTCTAACCAAGCGCTTATATTATACTTGTTTTAGTGGCGGTCTCTTCCACTAGCCTGTAGGATTTGATGGGGTAGGAACCTACTTGGTCTGGTAGGTAGTCGTGCTCCGTGGCATTTGCTGAATAAATGCACAAATGCATGTGCTTGGAAACTAAACTAGAGGAAAGAAGACGGGCTTTCTAGAAGCTTCGCAGTGTTATATTTTGCTTCTGGCCCTACATTTTGTTTGACCGTGTGTACTCTTTCTCTTTTTCTCTCAGAGCTCACCCACCGTAGGCTTGGCTTGCTGGCCATTCAATCCCACCTTGTGCTGCACATTAGAATTGGTGGGAGTCTAAGGAGAGAAGAAAAGAAATCTGAGGGATGACTGAGTGCAGCGGTCAAGAGCGTGGGCTCAGGCATTCCGTTGCCTGGGTGTGAAATGTGGCACCGCCGTGTGCTAGCTGTGTGACGGGGCACAGGTCACTTGACTTCTCTGTGCTTTAGCTTCCTCATCCGTATAACAATGACGGTAGCAATAGGATGTACCTCCCAGGGATGTTGTGGGCATTAGGTGGGCTTTTAGGCCTCAAACGCTTAGCACATTGCCTGGCACTGCTTAAGTGCTACATAAGTAGAAGCTTTTCTTCTTCTTACTAATTTTTTCCTAACAAGCAGCAGGCGTTCTCTTCAGTTAACCATCGCTATGGTTTCTAGTTTCTCTAAACCTCCCGATGTTTTCCATCCAACCATGCATAGATAATGAACTTGATGTCTTTATAAAGCTGGATATTTTGTAGCAACTATTTTAAGCTCCCTCCTCTATGGTCTCATTTCATTAGTTAATAACTGTCATGACAAAGTGATAGAAAGGGTCCTTTAAAAATATTTCCAATACTGCAGATGCCAAATATCAATTGCCACAAAACTTTATGCCAAGACGTGTAGTATTTTTCTTACTTAACACATTGTAAATTATTTTCGTTTTAAGATTAAAAATTTTTTTTCCCTGGACTTTAAGCTCTTCGTGGGCCAAATCTTTCTTCCTATACCTCCCACACAGACTGCTCTCTGTGAATATTTTATTGTCATGCCAATATTAACAAATGAATAATTAGATCCTTTCTCTAAAAAAAATTTAATATTTTTGAGAGAGAGACCGAGAGCAAGTAGGAGAGGGGCAGAGAGAGAGAGAGATAGAGAGAGAATCTGAGGCAGGCTCCGGGCTCTGAGGTGTCAGCACAGAGCCTGACACGGGGTTTGAACTCACAGACCGTGAGGCCGTGACCGAAGCCAAAGTTGGACGCTTAACCTACTGAGCCACCCAGGTGCCCTCGTCCTTTCTCCTTCTGTTACAAACACAGGGAACACTGAGTAGTGATAGGCTTACCTCTTAGCACAGGTGTCTCTGACACATTGCTAGATTTCATCTTGTAATTTCATCGGGGAACGTCCAATCCTTATTTCTTACCTTTAAACAGTGTCATCCTCAACTAAGGGAGAATCCACTGAAGGCTGGTTGACGGTGACCAAGTCCTTGGCACGCCTCCATCGGTAGAAATGATAACTGATATTTCTGAAATATGTAATTGCACCCACGGTGAGATACTGGACTATATTACTCATCTTCTACGTCTTGCACTGAATAAGGTGTGCAGTTTTAAAAAAGCATGATTGTTATTTTATAATTATAATAATAATAATAATAATAATAATAATAATAATACCCTTTTGTTATGTAGCGCTGGGCACTTTATAGAGCATCCTAGACATTATCTCATTTAATCTGTGCAATAAGCTTGGATTTTTATTGCTGTTTTACGTGTGGAAATTTGAATATTGGCAAGAGGGGAGTTGAGGTGTCTCAGTCAGCTAAGCATCCAGCCCTTGACTTTGGCTCAGGTCATGATCTCACAGTTGGTGAATTCAAGCCTCATGTTGCTTGGGATTCTCTCTCTCTCCCTCTCTCCCTGCCCCTCCCCCACTCGTGTGCTCTGTTTCTCTCTCTCTCAAAATAAGTACATTGAAAATTTTTTTTAATGTTTGTTTTTGAGAGAGAGAGAGAGAGCATGCAGAGGAGGGGCAGAGAGAGAGGGAGACACAGGCTCCAAAGCAGGCTCCAGGCTCCATGCTGTCAACACAGAGCCTGATGCGGGGCTTGAACTCCCGAACCGTGAGACCGTGACCTGAGCCGAAGTCGGACGCTTAATTGACAGAGCCACCCAGGTGCCCCTCAAAATAAGTTAATTTTAAAGAAGTTAAAAAAAAATTTAGCTAGTACGTGCATGTGCTTGACACACACGATGTCGTTCAAGCTCAAAATAGCCCTTGAATGAAGCCATAATATCTCTATTTCACTAACATAAATCTAAGGTTCAGAGTGTATGATACAATTGAGATTCAAACCCTAGTTTGGCAGCAAAACCTAAGGTCTTTCTACTATACCAGTGGTTGATTGGACCATATCAGAACCTTCATTTACTTGAGTCTGCTTCTTACCACTGAAGTTACTGGGGTTTTCCCCAACTTTATGAGGTGTAATCGACAAGTAACAACTGTATGTATTTAAGGTATAAAACATCATGGTTTGATATATGTATACATTATGAAATGGTCACTATAATCAAGCTAATTAATACGTCCATCACCTCACATACTGTTTATCGTGCGTGCGTGTGTTAGCAGATTTCAAGTGCACAATATAGTCTCATTAATTATAGTCACTACACTGTATACTAGGTTCTCAGAACTTGCTCAAACTGTTAACTGGAAGATCGTATCCTCACTGACATCTCCCCATTTCCCCCATCCCCCTGCCCTTGGCAACTGCCTCTCTTCTCTCTGCTTCTGAGTTCATGAAGTCACTGTGTGCTCATCGCTAGTGACATCAGGGTCTGGACGTGCCCATGACTCTAGAGGACATCGGAGGACAGCCTTTTTTTTTTTTTTTTTTTTGCCTCATCCTTCCCAAAGAGAATTCCTACTTGCCCCATCCTCTGTCACTCGTGGTAAACATGGAGAGTGCAGACACTGTTGTATCCTTGTCTGTCTCTGTCCGCAGGGTCTGGGACCAAGGCTAGCGATTAGGGAGGTGGCCGAGCTCCATTAGCCTTCTCACCGTTCTTTCCCCCCGTCCCACTCTTTCTAAATCTAATTCCTCTATGCACAATGCCCTAGAAAACTAAGATCACAAATTGGGCAGTTGGGCTGCCCTGGGAAGTAGAGAGCAATGGCTACCTCAGCCTATACTCTGACTTGCCTTTCAAGGATGTTTGTTCCAAAATTCCAGAAATTGACCAATTTTGTAAAATTTTGTAAAAAACAAAAAACCAAGTTAAGTTTGCGCCTTCCAAACAGTCTGATCTTTAGATCCTAATAACCCTGGCTGGAAGGTAGAAACTCCAGCGTTCGCTTTTGGGTCAGGGTGTCATTGCTCAATATGCTAAGAGAATTCATTTTCCTCGAGTGTTTTTCCTTTCAAGTCACGTTTTACGGCTGGAGTTACTCAACGAATTAATAGGTATAGAAATGCAAAGCTCTTTTCTTATTACATTCTATCGATCTGATTGCAGTGTCATTAATTGAAAGACCAGGGAAATGTGATGGATAGTTCAGCTCAAGATTCTACATTCGTTTTGGCCCAGAGCTGTTGGAAAGAAAGCTGCATGAAACTGACTGAAAGAAGCCTTTTGGTCCGACATGAATTATTCTTTCTCTGTAAATCCTTGTAAGAGCTTTCAGTCCTAGTGAGATTTACAATGTGAAATTATAAACTGTTTCTACTCTTAAAAGGCAAATCAAAACTCAGAATGCTTATTTGTGGAGTTGGAAATCATCCATCTTGCATGTATATGACATTGAAAAAAAAAAAACAAACCAATTCTGGCAGAAACAAATTCTGACTCAAAAATAAGGAAGTGGGCATTTTGCTCTTTATCTGAAGTAATTTCATTTGGAAGATTGTGGTTGTGAACCATTATTTTCATTCATCACCATTGCGTCCATCTCATTCAAGTGCTGTGTGAAACTTGAGAGAGAGGCTATGTGGTTAGGGATTGTTTTTTATGGCTATTTTCTTTTTGGATTGTTTGACCTAGTATCCCTTGAATTTCTCCCATAAATTTAAATTAACTTGAGAATTTTGTGTATGTGTAGATATGCGCACATGCATATTTCACACGTGTACTCTAATATGGAAAATTCAAAGGAATGTTTTTAAATATTGTAATCCTCCACGTGAAGGGAAAATTCTTAGGCTTGGACCAGAGCATATACTACATTATATCTGATTTGTTCACGAAGGCTGAGCATGTCTCCTTTACTTTCCACTCATTCTATTTTTCTGTTGTGTTTATTATTTTTAAGTATTTGAAGCTTCAAGTGAATGCATAGAATACTCGGATGTAAAAGCACATCTAAGTCATATCCATTCCTTGCTTTTAATAAACATTTTTGTCTGGAGAAGTTTAGAAGTTTCGTGCATGTTCCTAATAATACATGTCCTACTATATATTTATTTTTCATGTATTTATTTTTTTATCCTTAGTCTATGCTGTTTGAATCACCTTTCTCAAGGTGCGATCTCTGATCCTGGTTGTACTTTTGGATGGTAGCATAAGTCATTTGTGGAAAGATTTGAAGTGAACCAATTGCCACATGGAATGACCTCATTTGGGAACGCATCTTGAAAATGGATTTAACGCTCTCTGAGCTCAGAGACAATGGGTCAGGGCTTGGGGTGCTCCTCACTGACCTTTGGCTTGGGAAGAAATGCGGGCTGCTTCCAATGATCATCAGCTAGCTACTCTGAGAGTGAAAAAGAGAAGTGGATGCTATTGATGAGTGCACAGGCTGCCTTACCCCTGATATTATGTCTAAAAATACATCCACAGAGAGGCAGGCATATGCTCGCGCCTTGGTGTGAAGAAGCTCTCTCTCCCCCCCCCCCCCCCTCTCTCTCTCTCTCTCTCTCTCGCCTGTGTTTCTTGCTATACCCATCTAAATTCTGGAGTGAGGAGTTAAATTATTCCGGAAGCCCTGCCAGGTTTTGATTTGCCATTGTCTCTGCTTCTTCGTTGCCTTTGAATGGGACCCTTGATACAGGGCTTTCAGAGACCAGCCAGTGCTGCTGGGGTCCGTGACTTGCCGATGGCGCCTGCTCGTTCCCGTTGTGTGTTCTGTCCGAGGCATGCTTTTCTTTCCTTTTTGGGAGGCAGAGAGCACTGGGCAGAGGTTGCACTTGGCACATGGCAGCTCCGTTTGTCACTGCTGTGGCTGTTATCCCCCTCGGCAAGCGCCAAGGAGCAAACAGGACGGTGGGTTACCTCGCCAGCTATTTAGCACTATTTCCCTTCTCCCTCTCAACCTCGCTAGGGTTTCTTTCTTTCTTAAGTGACGGGGTGTGCTGGGGGAGGGGAGGGGGGGTCCTGAGCCTCCCTCTCTACCCCAGCTTTATCTTGCTGGGGACCCGGTGCACCCTCCTTTCTAACACGTCTCCTCCTTGTGGAAGGAAGCTTGCTGGGCTCACTGCCCTTCCCTGCGACGCCGCTTTTAGGCTCCGTCGTTGCGGTGTTCTCTTCCAGGGTTATTTCCAAATTTGCACGGCTTGCGTAGTTACCTGCCAGATTAAAAGGGGGAAAAAAATGACTGCTTGAGCCATTTTGTCAATAGGAAGAAAGAAAACAGAAATTGCTCTTTAGGGTGGCAGACCCCAGAAGAGGGGTAAATAGCAGATGGAAATAAGGTGACACTGTTTTTGCAACCCCTGCCACCGCTTGGCTGTAAATGCATGCCTTCAGGCGAGACTTTTCTGTCTTGTTTATGGAGTTAGAGAAGATGCGTAACTTCCAGGATGTTTACCATACCTTGTCTGCAAATAGTTTCGATTCTGGCAAGAAGTGCTGGGGGAAAAATGCAGCTCTTCATGGCCCAGACAAGAGGGAAAAATCACAGAGCACACAGAGCACACCCTTCCCTTTGAAATTATCCATATTCAAAAGTGAGTAAGATCAACTGTTACTTAGACCTCTCTTCTTCTGCTTGTGTATTCAAGTTAGCAATATTTTGATGTCCTTGAAAACTGTAAGGCAAAGCATTGTTTTTCAAAAGGGTTGGCTTTTCTTTTCTTTCTTTTCTTTTCTTTTTTTTTTTTTTTTTGAGGCTTCTGCAAAATGAGATAAAAGAATTCTTGATGTGGCTTCAGATTGTTAGCACAGAATATACCCAGAGAAAGTTACCAGCGAACTTTCCACTGTACGCTGGGACTCCCAACACGTACAATTAAAAAAAAAAAAAAAAAATACGCATGCACACACACCCCAGAGCAGAGCACTCAGTGTTAACATCCAGACCTGAATTTTAATCAGAGTAATTTCATCTGTTACGGGGGAGAATTGATCTTTCACGTACACTTTTCTATAGCTGAATCCCTCCCCCTCCTCTTTTTGTCACTATTTTATTAGCTTCTTTCATAAAAGCCACTGAAATGGACAAAGAACTCTACCGTATACTTAATTGAAGCTCTACTTGCA
The DNA here is from genome assembly GCF_014898765.1 of Herpailurus yagouaroundi. Classification (NCBI taxonomy): domain Eukaryota; kingdom Metazoa; phylum Chordata; class Mammalia; order Carnivora; family Felidae; genus Herpailurus; species Herpailurus yagouaroundi. The sequence continues at coordinate 14,028,752 of NW_024412402.1, read as the reverse complement.
GTTGTTAAAATGGAGCATGGATCAAATATGTCATAAACTCTGATTTGTCACTGGGTATTTCCTTTCAGTTCAGCTTAATGCATTTCAATGATGCCAAAGAAGCATATATACCTAGAGGCGCTCCCATACCTAATTATGCAGCTGGATACATTAGTAACCTGTAATGTCACATAGATTTGAGAGTTAAACAGAAAAAAAAAAAAAAACCAGGAAAAGATGCCCCTATTTGTAGCCAGCAAGTTGCGTGATCCAGGTGCCAGAGTATTTGCATGTCTTTCCACCTTTGTTCCTTCAGAGGCGTTCAGGGTCTCTGCTATTGCTGACTAATTGATAGTTCTAGTAACCGCTATAGGCTCCTTAGATTAGAAATGCATGCGGACGTGTGTCTTGATTCAAACACCAAGGAACGCACACTCTCACTTACTTACACAGACAGAAAGTCTTCATACTAATAGAGGTGTGATGGAGATAGCAGGACATAAAACAGAGGAGAGAGAGAGAGAGAGAGGGAGACAGAGAGAGAGAGAGAGAGAGAGAGAGAGGGAGAGGGAGATGGCTGGCAGCAAGTATACCCCTGCAAATAGTTCTAAAATGCGTTTGCAACATGCAGAAGCCTTCAGAACCATCCAACAATTCTTCTCTGCGGGACGCCTCCATCCAGACTATTCGCAAACACACGGAAAAGGTGAGAGCCCTGCCATCTTAGCTCAGAATTCATCTGATCTCCTTTTTTCCCCCCTGCCTTGTATTCCTCAGTCCATTGTCCACGCATCCCATGGCAGCCACCCTTGCTCTTGAATGCAAGTGTCACAGCAGGAGCAGAAAGAGGGTTGAGGGAAGGCATTGTCAAAGCCACGGTTGTCTATTGTTTCTTCGCTTTCCCTGATCTGCCTTTTTTTTTTTTTTTTTTTTTTTTTTTTTCCTGAGGCTTTCCCTGACTAGTGGCCTCTGTCCAGGAGGAGGGAGAAAATTGCAAGAGTTCATAGAGTAGTAGAGTGAAGCCGATTTTATTGCACACTGTTTGATAAACAGCTCAGCAATCCAGTCCACGGAATTAGAAAATAAAGCAAGAGTGGAGGGTTCTGGTGGGAGAGCGAGGGGGGTGGTCTTTGGAGATTGTTTGCTCCAGACTAGATGCCAAAGGCAGTTTGTCTGCAAGGACTTCCGTGGTGGGATTGGTTTCCTGCTGCATTTTCGGGTTTAAAAAATCATGAGAAGAGTCTTATTCATCTGTCAAGGTTTCCATTTGTTTATTTTTGTTCCGTTCAACAACTAGATGGAAATTTTAAGTAAGGCCAGATCTGCTGTTTGTGATTTGCTCAAATGTTGAAATCAGTTCAGCCTGAGCCAGTGATTGTCTTTTTCAGATCATTTACGCTTGCATGTGAAATGTGTGTGATAACTTGCCAATGTATATTACAAAAAAAAAAAAAAAAATGCTTTTGACCATCCTGGGTGTGGTTACGAATCTGGGGATTATGTTATTTTGCACCTTAATCAGAGAGCTGTTCTTTTGGGCGACATTTATGCAAAAGTGATTATCTGCTTTGAGCAGGCCAACTCCTCTGATAACTCCCAAACTTTTCAAAGGTTATAGAAGCATACTCTCAAGTAGATTTTTAGCATAGTATTTCAAATGGCCATTTGGCATAGGCATGAAAATGCTGGGAATTTTTTTCAGCCACTTTAACTTAATGTAATCCATATTTCTTCAAATGCATAAAAGCGATTAAACCGATTCTGCCTAGAATCGGAAAGCAGATTAAATTTGAACTCCACGTTCAAGCGATTTTGCCAAAAAGCAAACAAACTTCCAGATTCTTATCAACTTAGTTGTAGCCCGGAAAAATCACGTCTAACATTGATTCTCCATAGTTTTCTTCCTTCTAAATATTGTACTATCTGTAATTCTGTAGAAAATTATTCCAAATTGGTCATTTTTTTTTTCTCAAGCCATGTAACAACTTGTCACAGGAGCCCAACTCTACTATTATCAGGATTTGCTAACATTCAGCCTTTCCATCCTAAAATGTATGTTAAGCAGAGGAAGACATTTTTTTCTTTCAAGGAACCATTCCACTTTGTAACACATGCTGGTGGGTTGATGTTCCATATGAGCTCATAATTTCTTTCTTTTCCAAATAATGATTGTAGCCTGTCTGCGAATGTGGGAGAGAATAACTTTTGGGCTCCCTGAGAAAACACCCTAAATTAGAAGTCTGAGTATTCATGTATTTTAACAGCTACTTTGACACCCCACAACTACACTCCCTTTCTCTTCTCACTGCCTTGATTTAGGGGACTTGGGCCCAGCCACCCTGCCTCCTCCTTTTGTGAAGGAACATTTCGAAATGTCTATAGAAAGCAAAGTTCTCGAAGAAATGCAGCACAGGGCATGGCTTGAATGCAAGTCTGAATTTAATTGCGGCCACCCTGGTAGTACCCTGTTTAATTTCCAACACACATCTGCATGATCCCCACATCAACTCCAGGCCAGGAATTGTGAGCGAGGAAAATTTATCTGTGATACAGTTACATATCTCTTGCCAAGGAACAGTTGCTTGGGGTTGATTCAAAAGTCAAATTTAAACAAATGTTCCCAAGGCCTTTTGTGTATGGGGACGTTGGTATTGCTAACTTCTTCTGAGCCTTTTGAACCGAGAGAAATGGAGAGTCCCATCTTCTGACCCGTCTACTTTGGCAACATTGTGAAGTGAGGGGAAAACGGCTGAAATATTACGAGGCTGGCTAGTATTTCCACTTTAAAATGCTGACGGCAAAGAGGTTAATGACAGGCTCAGGGTGTCCCTCTGGTTGAAGTGCTGTAAACAAGTTCCTGCTGCGCTCCAAAGAGCGTGGTTCTCCAAGGAGCTGGAAGGGACGTTCAGAGCCATGGGGGAACAGACCTGGAGGGAGCCCCATCTCTTAGCTTGTGGGCCCCCCCCCCCCCCGCAGATATTTAATTTCTGCTGGATCTACTTAAAAGGAACAACTGCTCTTGTGGCCACGGTCAGTCCCCAGACATTTGAAAGGCACAAGTTCAAGCAGTAATCCAAATATTTTACACAGCTGGCTCTAGCTGTTTCAGTAGACGTAGAACTTACAAATCAAACAGAAGACTTAACCTGGGCATTTCTGAAAAATGGACCGCCCACCTCTATTATCGTACACATTGAACACAATGTGGTTGGAATATTATTTGTGCGTTGTATCTTCTGGGCTCTGAAAATACAAACCTCTTTAAAAATCAAAGGGAAGAATAGTTGTCTGTTGGCATTTTAGAAGAATACCTTGCCAAGACTCAAGCAAAAGATCACACGTATGAGTGTGTGTGGAAGATAAAAGAAGGACGTAGCTGTTCTATTTCTGTTTGTCCACATGCCCTCAGGCTGATTTACTATAACCACCAAAATGGCAGGGTTTGGCCCCAAATGCTAAGTAAACTCATGCTCAGTCCCCTCATTAATTCCAAACGCATTCATTCAACTGAAAACATTTTTTTCCCCCCAAAGCATATAGTTTTTGAGACTCTGCACTTGAGTAGCAGACACACCTTTCAGGGTTACCACCTTTTAAACCCTTTTGGCTTTCTTTTTTCTTTTCTAAATTTGTAGGTGAGCTGTGTTATCCCCTTCCGAATGAATAGTACACCTTCTACTCAACTGTATGAAGCCTTCGGAGATAAAGTCCCTCATTTAACTTCCTTTGTGACATAGGGTTCCTTGTACTCACAAGAAGTATAAAATGAGGACTTTCTACTGGGATCATCAACCAGGACAGAAAACTGTTCTTGTCATCTTTTGGGAGGCAAACAGAAAGCTTCTAATGGCTTGTTAAATTAGCAAAGAGGTGGTACTTGGATATGATGGTTTATGCTCAGGAGTTGGGTTTAAAAATAAGCAAATATGGAAAACGAGGTTTCCATGGACAAAGGATGCTTTGACTAAGCTCTCTTTTCTCCCCAGGTTTATTTTTCTAGGGTCGGAGGGATGTAGGTACTATTTCATTTATATAGACTTGCTAGGCTCACTGCAGATGTTTGGGATTTCCTGGAAAAATAACTATATTATTTTGACAGTTGACATTTTAAGCACAGCATAAGGCTCCCAACAGTATTCTAGGAGAAGTTAATGTGGCACTCCAAGGCTTTATTTTTTTTTATTTTTTATTCATTTAATGTGGAATTCTATGTAAAAGAAACACTGATGATTTGGAGAAAATCCCTCCTCTACCAACTTCTCTGAGAGTAGATCTGGAAGGATGAGAACAGGAAATGTAATATTACCTATGCATATGCATGAGTATGTAATCCAGAAAATGCTTACTCCAGCAGTGCCGTCTAGAAAGTTTGTGGGAGGCCATTAAAAAGGGATATCTCACTCTTAAATATGGAGAACAAACAGAGGGTTCCTGGAGGGTTGTGGGAGGGTGGGGGGCTAAATGGGTAAGGGGCATTAAGGAAGTTACTCCTGAAGTCAGTGTTGCACTAGGTGCCAACTAACTTGGATGTAAATTTAAAAAAAAAATTAAAAAAACAAAAGGGATGTCTCAAGCTAGCCATCCTTCCAAAAGTTAGCAATTTTGTAATGCCTCTCCGGTATTCCCTGATCCCTTTTACAAGTCCCCATCCCCTTGGGCCCTCTTGTCCTTCCCTCCTCACTCCCATGACTGGCAAGGTAGGACTAAAATAAAGCCTGCCAGGAAATACCGGTGCCATTTGCCCAGTGAAACCAGGTCATCCCAGCATCCAAGAACTCCTAGAGCGAATGTAATTTATTCACTTTGTTTAGCCTTTGGAAGGAAACCGATTATTGTCACTGTTGCAAAGCTTATGTCTCAAAAAGCTGAAGTCATTTGATGACCACAGTCTAATGTGTCTTTATACTCTTGACAGGAGTGACTTCCCCCCACCTCACATACATAAGTAGGACCCAAGACCTGGCCTGCCCTTAAAAACTCACGATCGAGGGATGCCTGGGTGGCTCAGTCAGTTACGCGTCCAACTCTTGATCTCACCTCAGGTCATGATCTCATGGTTTGTGGGATGGAGGTCTGCATTGGGCTCTGTGCTGACAGCGTGGAGCCTACTTGGGATTCTCTGTCTCCCTCTCTCTCTCTCTCTGCCCCTCCCCTGCTCGCCCGCTCTCTCTCAGAATAAATAAACATGAAACCATTTTTAAAAAATTCACAATCGAAGAGGAAGGTTGTTTCAGTAAGATGCACTTTATTGGTTTCAGAGACCTATTCCCTGGTAAAGAGGATCAATCTTTTTGCACGTTGGAGAGACATTTAAGATAATTTTGAACTTTCTTTTCATGTAAAGCCTGGACAAAGTGGAACATCTAGGAACATTAGGTTGGACTAAAGAAAACTTCTAAAAATGGTTCTTCTTGCCCACTCGTTGCTAATCTGAGAAATGACCTAAAATGGCAACTCAGCATGGTGACCTGAACTGGGGCCTGTCCTTCCCTGGTTAGGACTGGTTGGTTGGATATTCCATGTCACTTTATTTTATACCAGCGAATGTTGGCGGTATAGATGGTCAGTTACGATCACATAGGCCAAGACTGATCTTTCTTTCTAGTATCAGATTTTATAAGACTCATCTGGACTAGTGCCTCAATTCTTGACTTCATTTTGTTCTTCTCAATGGGGCCTTAAAATACAGCATTGCAGCTAATCACACAAATGACTTCACTGCAGAAAGACAGTCATCTGTCCTACATCCTAGAAATTGAGAGTAATCATGACTCTGGGGACTTTTAAATACAGTCATAAAATGTGAATTAAAGTTCACCAATATCCCATGTCCTTTATCTTAAATAAGAAGTTCAGGGTCATTATTTTCTGCCTCCAAGTAATTTCACACCTAGACCTATCTGGAAGGAAACTCTAAAATTTTTTGACATCTCTGCTATCGTGATATGTTATGATGGCTACCGTGCTTTCTGCCCTCCTCCCTGTCTGTGTGCTGTGACTCATGGTGAGCTTTTCCTTTTTACTTAACACAAGTTAATGCGATTTCCCAACTTCTAGAAAAATGATCTCCTTGGTTGCTCGGGAGCTAACGATGTTTTGAATGATGGTGGCCACTAAGTTGTGCCTCAGCATTCAAAATGGTGGAGCCATTTATAAACTTGTATAAGGTTATGTGTATTATTCCATTTAAATATGGAGAAAAAGGGGGAGGTTTTATCTTGTTTATGCTTTTAAGAAACAAGGTAGTTATTATTACTGCGTAAAATAAAACATACCATGCAGTGTCTTCATAACTTTTAATAATAAGGTGAGATTGAGTTTATGCTTATAAACAGCCTGGTATTTGTGGTGTATTTTTTAAAAACAAAATTTCAAAAATTCTTCAGTTGTGGGGAAAGTAATGTTAAAAGTTTTCACTACTCAGTAGGCCTGTGTTACTCTGATTGCATTGAACAGTGACCCAACCCTCAGTTTCGAATAGAACTTGTCACATAAGTAGGCATTACTTTTAATTTATCTGAGAATTTTATTTCTGTGTCTCATCTAATTTTATTTTATTTTATTTTTACTCCTGGGCAAGGTTAGTATGATACATGCCAATCTGGTGAACATATTGGGACCCCTGGAGAGGAGCAAAGTGGCCGGTGTCGGACCATGTAAATGAGCCGGAAATGAGGACAGTGACAGATTCTCGTTTGTGGTGACTTGACTAATCACACTGAAATACCAGGATAGATACAGGACATCAGTTAAGGTTGGGGGGGGGGCGTAGCCCTGAAAGGCTCAATCCGTCCTTTCCTGGAAACACAGCTGAGACGGACATGGCGTCCTCTCAACTTATTCTGGAACATTCAAGAAGGGTCTGCCACTTGACAGATACTTGCTAAATGCTTGCTCTCAGTCCAGGGCTGGAGGAGATGTCAAAACGTACAAGTGGTGAAAGATGCGGTGTGTATGCCTGAAAAGAAACAACGGGAAACTCTGTTCCGTTGTTCGCGAACATTGGTCTCCAGTCTTAGTCAAGGACATGGACTCATCGGCAGATAGTCTCAGTTAAAGTTGGTATGCACAGTGTGCTGTGGTGACAGAAGCCCACTTCTTAGGGCTGGGAGAGGCTGAGTAGGGGATGATGTCTAATTTTAATTTTGACTGAAGAATTATTTAGTGGCTACTAAAACTCTGTGCTCTCTCTTGGCGCGAGGGATTCAAAGAAAGATAAGACAGTATTGATCTTTGAGGAGATCGTGGTTTCATGTAGTAGACAGACAGGTTATGAAGCTCAGTGCCCACTCACACGCACCCACTCAAGCACACACAGTGGCATAGGGTGTAAGTGTAACAGAGTTACTTGATTACGTAGGAGACCAAAAAGAAGGGCCTATATCTTTTTGGAGGGAGGCAAGAAAGGTAGCTTACCCAAACTGTTGGTCAGTAGATTAGCCCCGTGAATAGAATGCTGGGAAGGTGTAGAAGAGGGAACAGCTAATTCTGCCTGAAAGAGGGTCGGCATCGGAGGAGCCGGCGTTGGCTTGGACATCGAAAGTTAAGTGGGATTTTTTTCAGCGAGGTGAGTGAGCTGAGAACAGAAGGCGATTCCAAGGGGGAAATGGCGTGAATCGAGTGTATGCTGTGTCTAGGAGAACGAGGTCTGGTTGGTTTGTCTGGAACTTCCTGGGCATGGAAGAAATTGGAGGACCCCAGGTCAGGGAAGCGGCCTGGGGCCATGTGAAAGCCAGGTTCAGGAATCTGTTGTCTGTTTGTTTGTTCCTGAAAGGCAATGAGGCGCCGTTGTTATTGGAAGTTTTGAAAAGTAAGTTGGGCAATAGAGGGAGAAAGGATTGGGGAGGAGGAAGGTTGAAACGCTGGTTCTCAGCAGTGATGAGCAATACATCAGAATAACCAGGGAAGCTTTGAGCAGAGGACACAGGCTATTTTTTCCCCTCCCTGGTCTTGTCTTTTCCCTCAACCAAGTTTCTGATCTGATATGGGGTGACTGGAAGGTAAATAAGGATATTTTGAAAAGCTTGGCTCGGTGATACTGAGACATCCTGCCCTCTGCCATTCCATTAACCCAGTCGAGAAATGCTCCTGTAAGCCTGAGACAATGGAGTTGAGAAAGGATGATTTGAGTGATGCATGTAAATTGGGATTAATAGTATGGACTGGAGGGGAGTGTGATGGAGAGGAAATATGATAAGTACTTAGGTAGCTAGTGGAAGCAAGTGAGAAACTATTAACTGAAATGAGCCCTAGAAGAGGAACAGCATCTTTGGGCAAGATGATGGATTCGACTTGACACCTGTAGAATTCAAGGTCCCTGTAGGCAGTTAGTAGCATAAGAAGCTGGGGTTCAAGAATACTTACAACCATACACACCTGAGTCAATTATGAAGCAATAGGAAAGACCATATAAAGGTTTTAACAAGGCACCAGAAAAACCCAGAGACAAGGGAGATTTGTATTGGCTGAAACAGATAAGTCGGCATGGAGAAGTGGAACTTGAGATGCATCTCAAAGCGTTAATAGAAAATTCAACTTCAAGAAATGTGGCGATTAAAAATGGAGACGGTTTGCAAAACGGTCCGGGCTGGGAAAGAAAAATGCTGTTTCAGGAGGGCAGAATGGTAATATAAATGGCTTAGTAACAAAACTTCATATACCCTCATTTATGTGTCACTCCTAGCTGGAGCCATTATCATTCACAATTTACACATTACGAAGTAGGTTCAGAGAGGTTAAACAAATGACCCAAAAGGTTCTAAGGGAAACGGTGTGCCTTCACTCTAGAGCCTTTAATCTAGAGTCTTATTCTGATCCATTAGGTTGTGTGTGCTTAAAGGTAGGATTCATCTCTTACATACCCTTAAATACCTCCTCACTAGTGTGTTGCCTGAAAATAGAGGCGGCTCTCAATAACTATCTGTTGAATTAGACTTCTCATTTTTGTGTGTGCGGTGGTCTAATTGTATGCCGTCTATACTTGAGACCAAACATGGAACATAACATTGTAGGACTGGAAAGTACCGTGATGCTTTTCAAACCCAGTCAGCTCACTTTACAGGGCAGCAAGTTACGTCTCAGGAGAGGAAGTAACTTGACTGGGATTTCACCTGCATATCGCAGCTCCTATTGTGAAATCTCACATCTCATATCATCAGAGTGAATCACTACCTTGATCTCCGTTGTTTCTTCAGCTAGGGCTTGTCTTGCATACCATTCAGTCCAAGAGAGTCATGGGTGCAAAGTGTGAGGCCGTCCTCCGTCCTCTGAGCTCTACAGAGTTAGTTGGAAAGGAGAAACATGGATAGGACGTAGGAGGAGTCACCTTTGTTTTGCTGTTTTTTAAATGGAAAAGCATAGTCCCACCTGCTCAGGTCAGATGAGAAGAAATACCATCCCAGGGTAGAGAACTGATGAGAGAGTAACATGAGCCATGGTGGAAAAGGTCCAGAGCTGGGATTTAGGACCTCTGGGGGCACGAACAGGTTGTGAGATGTGGGGGCTCTCTTAGGTTCCTCATCTGGAAATCAGAGGATTAGATTAGATTAGATTTGTCTAGCTTTTGTTTGTCACTTGCCTTCTCAGCTAAACCCCTGCCCAAAGCGGATGAGCTCCTCCTTGCCAGCCAGTGAGGGGAGGAAAGAGCTTGAGACTGCTCTACGCTACCATGAATGGCTCCTAAGGGTGAACAGAGTCCCTTGGGGCCATGTGAACATTGATTGGTGTGCTCCTTGCTCAACCAACCCTTCGAGGGTCCAGACGGCCGATCTGGTCCCTTCAGCCTGATCTTCTGGGCCTGTCCCCGTCAGCCCGTCCTCCTGGCTTGACTCTGCTTCTGGTCTTCTGTGCTTTACCTCAGCTCTACATCCGTGATGCCCGTGATTCATTGATCTCGCTGTCTGCTTGTCTCGTCCTTCCCCTCATGTTCTACACCTTTGATTTTTGAAACAATTTTTTTTAACGTTTGTTCATTTTTGAGAGAGACAGAGCGTGAGTGGGGGAGGGGCAGAGAGAGGGGGGGACACAGAATCCCAAGCAGGCTCCAGGCTCTGAGCTGTCAGCACAGAGCCCGACGCGGGGCTCGAACTCACGAACCGTGAGATCATGACCTGAGCTGAAGTCGGATGTTCAACGGACTGAGCCACCCAGGCGCCCCTGTTCTTTTTTTTCTTTTTCTTTTTTTTTTTGAACGCCGGGTGGTTTTCCGTTGTATGGATATACCACATTTGGTTTATTCATTCACTGCTCGCAGGACATTTGGCTCATTCCCAGTCCGGGGTGATGATGAATAGAGCTGCCATAAACACCTATGCACGAGCGTTTGCATGAGCGTAAGCTTTCTCTTCTCCAGGGCGAATACCCAGGATGGGGAGTGCTGGGTGGATCCCCTTTATATTGATTGCCTCCCACTAGCGAGCCTGTTTGCCCTCCCCGGGGCTTCTGACGCCCTCCGCGCCTCGCTGCCTTCCCTCTCCCTCCGTTGAGCAGCCCCGTCTGCCAAAGCGCTTCTGGCAAGATCCCACGCCACTTTCTGGCGAGAGAGCTCCCAGCATGTGCTGAGACTGGAGCCCATTGCCATTAGTCTAAATCTCTCTGGGCTCTGACTTCTTTGCTGGGATTCGGCTTATTGCACCGGTACCTTAGTTCCCTCTGCTGGCGGATCCACAAAGCTGGCTTTCAGCCTGTGCCAGGGGGGAGAAATGGTAGGTGCGGTGGAAAAAAAGGAAAATCACCGGGGGGTGGGAGTGGGGTGGGGTGGGGGTGGGGAGGGAGGCTGTGGCACGCTACCGTTGTAGTGACAGCCTGACAGGGACACTTCATGTATTTGATGCTACACATATAGATAAACGCTGTAATATTTTTGTGGAGCTCTACAATATTGTGCTTGTCTTCTCCATTGTAGGCAAAGATGGGCTGTCTGGAAAGCTGGACTCAGCCTGGAGCCTGCTACCCAGATTGCGATTTTGTGAAGACTTCCGCATACAAATGACTCAGATGCAAACATTCAGAAATGATCTTGGAGGGCCATCTGGTCCTTGCTGGTTCTGAAAGCTTCATTCAGCCTGGCGGATGGAGCCCGTGCAAAAGAGAGTGAGGGCCCCGCACTGAGGTTTAAATACGTTCCCCTGACCGAGGCGAGAAGCTGACTTTCGAAATAGCTGAGGCTCGAGGGCCGGCTGATGTCGCCTCCCTCTTATAGGTCAGTGCCAGTCTAATGAATATTTCACTGATGATCATGTAGTTGCACGGAGGCTTCAACACACACACACACACACACACACACACACACACACGCACGCACACACGCACACACACACACAGAGTTTTGCGTCATCGGGGAGCATGTGTTAATTTGTTTGGGTGTCTGAAACGGGTGGGAATTAGGCTGACCCAGCATGTCAGGCGGCGAGGTCTATCAGAGCCGTGGGATCATGGGGATGTGTCATATTTAATTCGCGAAGACAGCCTTGCATTTGGGACAGTGGTGCTGATGGGCTCGCCTTGCGCACTGGCTGGCTGCTCGCCTTTTGACCCGAGGTATTATGACTGCATGTTCTGTGGCCAAGGGACAGGGAGCGTCTCCTTGCTGGGAGGCTACCAGGCTTGGATAGGGATGGAGTCCTGTACTCTCAGCCAACGGGTTCTGACCAAGTCCCGGCAGAGACTGGGCATGTAGGGAGAGGGACGCTGTGCACCGGGGAGCATGGCTTTGGGACCGCCACCTCATCTGGCCAAGCTCGTGAAGAGACGCTCCCTGTCTAACCTCTTGTTCCTCTGGGCTTTCGTTTTCTTGTCTGACGGCGGCAGAAGGGGTGGGGGGCACGTTGGCTTCCTTTAGTTTCCGTAGACAGAGCCACAATATGTCGTCCAAGATGACAGGGTAATTCATGCTTTTTCGCTCCCTCGGATGTAAACTTGAGTGCAGGGGCTGCGTCTCTTCTCCACGTACCCCCAGCCTTAGCACAGCATTGAGCCCACCCAACACACGAAAAGGGACCTTACTAAATGCTGAGGAGAGGGACACCTGGGTGGCCCAGTAGGTTGAGCGGCTGACTTCGGCTCAGGTCGTGATCTCGCAGTTTGTGAGTTCAAGCCCCGTGTTGGGCCCTGTGCTGACAGCTCAGAGCCTGGAGCCTGCTTTGGATTCTGTCTCCCTCTCTCTCTGCCCCTCCCCTGCTCGAGCGCGCTCTCTCTCTCTCTCTCTCTCTCAAAAGTAAACATTAAAAAAAAAAAAAACCTTAAATGCTGAAGAGAGCGGCGTGATGTTTTCAAGGCACCCATAAGCTGGGTGAGATATATGAATGTTGGGACCATGGGGAAATTATTTTCCTTTTCCCTCAGTTAATTTGTCTTTCTTGAATTCCCTCTCCATAAAGATGTTGGCGTTCCGCATTCAGTCATTCCCGTCTTTCCACGACTGTGGTGCTCCAGGAGATCTGCCCTACAAGATCTGGAATACCGTCAGATGAAATAAACTGGTAAGTCCTTCTCTGCAAGTTGAATGTTTTGTTTCAAAAGCCGTGCCGGATACCTACAAAGATTTCCTCAGTCCCTAGCGCCCCGGCCCAAAGACGAGAAGCGAAACCTTGTAACGGTCAAAAGCAGAAGTTAATGGTTTAGAACTTTTAGGCCGTCCTGGGCGGTCTCTTCTAGCAAGATGGCGCCTTCAAGGGGTTTCTCACTGTTGAAGCAGAAGTTTAACGTTACCGGTTGTATGATCATCGGGTGAGGCTTATGGTTTGCGAGAGAGTAGGTAGGGCTCTGCCGTGTACCAGCTTTCTTCAGCAACGCTTGCCCTCTGCTCCTCTCAGGATAACATGCTTTCACAGAGAATCTTGATGTTTCCCTGTGAGTGGTTTTATAGGGGCTTCACCTATAGCATGGGCTTTGCTGGGGCCCTAGGGACTTATGTTGGCCCCTGGTAAGTTCACTAATGGCAGTGCCTGTATTTCTATTTTTTTTTTTTTAATTTTTTTTTTTTCAACGTTTATTTATTTTTGCGACAGAGAGAGACAGAGCATGAACGGGGGAGGGGCAGAGAGAGAGGGAGACACAGAATCGGAAACAGGCTCCAGGCTCTGAGCCATCAGCCCAGAGCCCGACGCGGGGCTCGAACTCACAGACCGCGAGATCGTAACCTGGCTGAAGTCAGACGCTTAACCGACTGCGCCACCCAGGCGCCCCTATTTTTTTTAATTTTTAAAAAAAAATTTTAATGTTTATTTATTTTTGAGAGAGAGAGACAGACGGCAAACTGGGGAGGGGCAGAGAGAGAGGGAGACACAGGATCCGAAGCAGGTTCCAGGCTCTGAGCTGTCAGCACAGAGCCCGACGTGGGGCTTGAACTCACGAACCGTGAGATCATGACCTGAGCCGTCGTCAGATGCTTAACCAACTGAGCCACCCAGGGTCCCCCTATTTTTGTAATTTTTGGTAAAATATACACAACATGAAAATTACTACCTTAACCATTTTTAATGACGCTATTACAATATCATTGACTCTGTTTCCTGGGCTGTACTTTTAATCCCTGTGATTTAGAATTGGAAGTTTGTATCTCCTAATCCACCTTCCCTGATATCACCCCTCCCCCTCGTGACTTTCCTTCCCTTTGAAAACTACCAGTTTGTTCTCCGTGCTTCTGGATCTATTTCTGTCTTGCTTGTTTGTTTATTTTGTTTTTTAGATTCACATACCATTTGTCCTCACAGCTTGTTGTCTGTGGCTGGCTGCTGTCACTTAACATAAGGTCCTCAAGGTTCATCCATAGTGTAACATGTGTTAGGAATTCCTTCTTTTTTAAGGCTGAGTAATATTCCATTTCATTCATCCATTCATCCGTTGATGGACACGTGGGTCACTTCTACCTTTTGGCTACCTTGACTAATTCTGCTATAAACATGGGTGTACAAATATCTCTTCAGTACCCTGCTTTCAATGCTTTTGGATGTGTACCCAGAAGTGAGATTGCGGAATCATGGGTAGTTCTATTTTTAAGTGTTGGAGATACCACCACACTGTTTTCCACACTGGCTGCACCGTTTTCCATTCGACCAACAGCGCACGAGGCTTCTGATTTCTCCATACCTTCTCCAATGCTTATTTTCTGTTTTTTGGGGGTAGCAAACCATCTTAAGGTGCACGAGGTAGTATTTCACTGCACTTTTAGTTTGCATTTCCCTAAGGAGTGGTGATGTTTTCGTGTACTTTTTGGCCATTCGTATGCCTCCTTTGCCAAAAATGTCTGTTCAAGTCCTCTGCCCGTTTTGGAATCGAGTTGTTTGTTTTCATTGCTGAGTTATAGGAATTTTTTGTATATTTGGGATCCCTTGTCGGATAGATGATTTGCAAATATTTCCTTCCATTCAGTAGGTTGTTTTTCCACTCTGCCGATCATGTCGTGTAATGCCCAGAAGTTTAAAATTTATATGTAGGGTGATTTATCTATTTTTTTTTTTCTTTTTCTGCTTGGCTTTTGATGTCATATTCAAGAAATCATCGCCAAATCCAATGTCATAAAACTTTCCCCCTATATTTTCTCTTAAACGTTTTATAGTTGGAGGCCTTACATGTGGGTCTTTGATTTATTTTATGTAGCACCTGTTTTTGCCCTTCCTTAGTGAGTTTCTTGAGCATAGAGGCCGCGGCTGTCCATCTACATATTCTTGGCACATAGGACATACCTGGACACGTGGTAGGTGATCAGTAAATCACAGCTGAATGAAACAACTTTATCAGACATGATGAGACTAAACCAAAGAATGTATTTATAGTGACTTTCCATCTCCATAGTAATTATGGCAGACTGCCCTGGGGACCCGTAAAGAAATCTCTGAATTAAGAAAGTAATACTACTTGCGAGGGCTTTTTGGCATTTTACGTATTTACTTTCTCCTGAAGATATATAACGGAATACCCGCACATTTGTCATGCTGGTTGTGTTCTTATCACACTTGACCTTGACCGCCTTTTTCATGCGCTCTGTGAGCAGTTAGCTCTACCATGATGAAACCGTGCAAAGAGATTGTTTCTCCCGTCCACGTGGGTCCCCAACACCCCGGGTGGGTCGGTGGAGGAGGTGATAAGTTAGCTTCATGACCTTGGGCAAGTTATTTCCCCATCTCAGAGCCTCCTTCAGTTCCTTCATTTATGAAATGAGCAAGAAACACATAGGAGAGTCCTTCTAGTTCGAAAATCATCCAGTATTTCAAACCGAAGTAGAAACTCAGCCTCCTCTGGGGAGAAACAAAGATAAGCTTCACCACCGTCTGGCTGGCAGAGAGGACCTGAGAGCCAGGTAGAGAGAAGGCTGGACCCTATCACTGGCATTACGTTCCTGCTCACGCCAAATGTGCTCCAGGGAAGGGGACGGTTTGTGAAAATAGTCATACCATTGTTGTCCTTGCACCGGGGACGTCTCCACGTCTCAGAGACTCCGGAGCCAATGGTCTTGTACGTGGGCACGCGTGCGGTGCGACCAATTCAAAAGATAAGGGGCCTCTGGGTCACAATGTTAGTTACAGCTGTGAAGGTCACCCCACCTCTAACCCCACACATCCCACGTGTCTTCTGGTGAGTTTCAGCCACGTTTCAGAGACGGTTTAGACACTGGCCCCCTCGTGGGCTCCTCTGTGAGGTACCCTGTGTATACTAGCATCTGATTCTGAGGTCTCCCTTCTGCCACAGCCATTCCTGGACCTTTCTGAGACTGGGCACTGGGGCTTCTTCATGGTGCCAGTCAAACAGCAAGGACTACCGAGGGCATTGGGGAAATCTGGATTCTGATCTCCACTCTTCCCTCTGCGTGAGCTCTGGGCAAGTGAATTACCCCTCACTGGGAATGGGTGTTGACAAGTGTCAAATAGAAGGGATTGTATCTACTGTTTTAAGCAGGGAATTGGGTTGTCGAAAGAGGGAAGAGTAGAAGGAACTACCTTTATCGAGCGCCTTCTGTATGCAAGGTCCTCTGCCAACTGCATGTACAAGCTGTTATTCTGTTCAATACTCAAAACAGTTCCATGAAGGAGCCCTTGTTA
Source organism: Herpailurus yagouaroundi (assembly GCF_014898765.1). Classification (NCBI taxonomy): domain Eukaryota; kingdom Metazoa; phylum Chordata; class Mammalia; order Carnivora; family Felidae; genus Herpailurus; species Herpailurus yagouaroundi. The sequence goes on along the minus strand of NW_024412402.1, from coordinate 14,012,736 downwards.
GACTCGTCTTAGGATGGGAGAATTGATGCTCAGAGAGGTTAGGGGACTTGTTCAGAGTCACACAGCTTGTATGCAGCAGAATCAGGATTCTTGTGCACACCTAGTGCACATTTTCTCCTCTTAGGGCTCCTCAGAAGGAGGATCGCAACCTCCTGAGCCTTCTGGCTTTTACCTTTGCTGAAGAGCAGATGCCGCCTACGTTCCCCCAAAGCCACATTTTCCAGAGGAAGAAGAAACTTTTGGTCAAATTGCCAAATGCGGAGTGTTGAGGGGGGCTGCGTCAAAATTGCCCCAAAGACAAAGATCCAAGCGTAAGCAGGGCTTCATTTATCTGTGATTCCAACTCACAGTCATTTCTTTTGCTCTGTCTTCCTTTCTCTGAACATATTCTTCGCAAATGCGTTTTCACCGGGGGCCCTGGTGAGGGTGATGGGGTCCAGATTCCTGCTCTGGGGCCCTGGACTCACAAAGGCCAAGTTGACGTCCATTCCGCATCTGGCTTATTTGATTCCAGAAGAGTGCTGAGGTCCCCTGAGAGAGCCAGGAGAGATTTGCCTCCTGCAGAGGTTTGGATAAGCCTCAGCTAATCTCCGTGGCTTCTTAAGGGCACACCTGCTTGTCTGCGAGCCAGCAGCCTCCTTGCTCATTTCCCGTGGGACGGCTGGGGTCAGAGGGCCTCCAGAAAGCCTTTTATCCCCCACCGCCCCACCAGGCCCCCCGCAGCAGCACCTGGGTCCACACATAAGACTTTCTTTGAGGGGAGGTCTAGACGTTGCCCCTCCCAGAATGGGGGCCGGTGCCCCTTTCCCTCTTTCCCAGGCAGCTTGCTTGTTCCTTCCTTCTAAATAAGCATTTAATTCAAGCCTTATCATGCATGGCTCAAACTTTATCCCGCCGGGGCTAAGCTGATCTGAATTAGTTTCTGGGCTGCTGAGCTGTGAACGCATAGTAGGTGCTCAGTAAATAAAGATGGCGTCTGGTTGTGATCTGCCTGGGACGCCACGAAACGCTGTGAGCTTTCCATCTGCTACGTCGCCCGGATGCGATGGTAACGCTGATAATATAACACGTCAGAGAATTCAAGTCATCTGGTCAGCCTTGGGAGTTAGGGATTCTTTCCTCCCACCTTTCCCAAATCTCATTGTCCTTCTTAATTACCCTTTAGAAGTAGCTAGTAGTGAAGTTGATTTGTATTCTATGAGCATTCCGCTTAAGATGGGCAGTCAGGGACTGTTGTTTGACATAGGAAGCTCTCAGGTGTTTGCCTTCTTGCTTTCTTTCCTTCCTCCTTCTTCCTTCCTTCCTTCCTTCCTTCCTTCCTTCCTTCCTTCCTTCCTTCTTCCTTCCTTCCTTCCTTCCTTCCTTCCTTCCTTCCTCCCTCCCTCCCTCCCTCCCTCCCTCCCTCCCTTCCTTCCTTCCTTCCTTCCTTCCTTCCTTCCTTCCTTCCCTCTCTCCTCCCTTCCCCCTCCCTTCCTTATCCCCATCCCTCCCTCCCTCTTCCCCCCTCTCTATTTTTTGTATATAAAATGGGGGCATAGACCATTTTCGACGAGGGTGCTATGAATGGTAATCTGTAAGGGTATGGCTGAAAAGAATCTAATTTAAAAAGCTGTGATCCTCTCTTCCTTTGAACTCCCCAATTGTTCTGCAGGTTTGTAATTCCACTTGTCCCTAATTCCACTAATATTTGTTAAGCCCTTATTCTAAGTCCCTGGGCTGAGTAAGAGGGGGATGAACCCAGCCCCATGGAAACCAGTTTACCTAGGAAGCTAGGCCATTGGAATTAACATGCTAGAGCCATGTGTGGGTTGGTGGCTTATTTGAGTATTAAAGAAGGGGGCGGGATAAATAAATATCAGTTCTTCTGGTCACGGGCACAATATCACAAGCTTACACATATTTCAGTTACCTTCCCCAAACCATGCCAGATAAACAGTGTCAACCCCATATTATAGATGAGGACATAGAAGCCCAAAGGCATTGAGTAACTTGCTAAGTTGGTTACAGAGCTAAGACTATAGCCTGGCTGATGCAACCAGTACTCGGAAATCCAGGTGTGATTTGAACCCGGCCCTAGATCTGAACAACCCTCGGGTTCTAGCCTCTTCCATCTACACAGAAAGCCAGCTGCGATGGAGACAGAGAATGCTGTGTAGGGAGTCCCTTTAAAGAGTTAAGGCTCCAAAGTGACTTTTAAAGGGGGACGCATGTAAAGATAATTTACCAGCTAATTGCTAATCTTCCCTTTCAGTTTGGATTGTATACATATCAGGGTGTGTGGTGACTTTCAGCTGTGGGTTTTAGTGATTTTAGCTGGAGCACGCTACCTTTTCCTGTGCCTGCAGCATTCTGTTAGGATGCTGCTTCCTGCTCACTGAAATGCTTTGGCATTGTCTCTCGCCTGATATGTACACAAATGAATGTTCCACACCTCCCTTTTCCCCAGTGGAGTGCACAAACAACAAGCAGACAGACACTATCTAAGATTAGGCTGCAACTCAGGGCCCATAATATTGTGGCAGAAAGTAGAAAATAAAACAGCCAGTGCTGGGTGCAGGATAATAGCATAATAGGATAAGTGTGAGAGAGTCAGGAGGCGGTAATGGCCCTGGAGATGTAGAAATTCCGGGAAAGTAGGGCGGTATAAAAGCGGAGACGCCATCTGTGGGATCCAAGCAGTTGTGAGAGACTCTGAATGACACAATATGGAGATCTGTTACACAACACACAAAATAGTAGTAAAGTAATCATCTGGCCTTAACAATTGTCGGGCACTCTTTGAAACGCCACCTTCCTGGCCACCAACACCGGGGTAGCCGCGGATAAATGGCAAGGTTGTAAATTGCCGCCTCCTTTGGCCAATTAAAATTGCAGAAAGCGAGAAGCCAAAAAATCGATGCCTCCTCCCTTCGCCAGATGGACTCTGGGCTCGACCAGCAGTGGGCACAGCACACGCTCTCAGGCCATCTCCTTCAGGGACAATAAACAGGTAGTTCAGAGGGATGGAGAAGGAAACTCCACTTTACTGAATGAACGCGTGTATGTGCCAGGCGTGACGGCTGGCATTTTGTGTAGATGATCCCATTTGGTCCGCAGAGCGCCACTTGGAGGTTGGTGGCATCGTTCCGAGATGAAACAGGAAGACACTGAGCCTCAGAGAAGGAAAATGACTTGCTCGTCTTGACCTGGGTGGGGGAGCCAGGATTCTCATTTGGGTCTGGATGACTCTCAGGTCCCCGCTCTTTCTGCTACCACCCCTGTTTCTCAGAGGTGGAACAGTCCGTAAGTGAGTTATGTCTGCTCGTCGGAGATCCTTTTCCAAATAGACATTATCCATGAAAGTTTCTGTGGACGGGAAATGCGTCTCTTTAAGTCTCTGGGAATCTGGAATCAACTAACCAATCAACTAATCAACTTTCAAGTAATTGGAATGATCCTTCTGTATTTCGGTTTTAGGGGAGAGAGACAGAGGAGAGGCAAACCACTGAATGTAGGATTGTAGACAGAGCCTTAACTTCTTGACTTTACATTTATCTCAGTACAATTTTTCAGTTCAATATGCTCTACCTTCTACTTAAGTGACTTACGATGGCTAAAGTTGAGAATGATGACCCAGAGGGGTGGCAAGGACCTAAATCATTAAAGAGGACCAGAGAAGCGCATAGAAGGAAGAGTACTGGGGCGCCTGGGTGGCTCAGTCAGTTAGTTAAGCGTCCGACTTCCGCTCAGGTCATGATCTCCCGGTTCATGAGTTCAAGCCCTGCGTCAGGCTCTGTGCTGACAGCTCAGAGCCTGGAGCCTTCTTCGGGTTCTGTCTCCCCCTCTCTCTGCCTCTCCCTCACTCACGATTGGCCTCTCTCTCTGTCTCAGAAATGAATACATGTAAAAAAAAATTTTTTTTAAACGAAGGAAGAGTACCGATTTTGAATGTCTTAAGAATATAGGCTTGAGTCCCCGAGCAGCCACGTAGGTCCTGGCTCCGGGCAGACTGATCACTGAAAACTTCAGTTCCATCAGCCTCCATGGAAGGTGGGTGTGGGGTACCTCAAAAGGTGGTTGTGAGAAATTGATAAGCTAGCATGTGGCTAAATCACCTTGCATAGAGGCTTATGCATCGGACCTGCTGAGTAAATCCTAGTTTCCTTCCGAAGGCCGAAGAGTAATTTTTTAATCACAAGTAAAACAAAGTCGATATTGGCCGTATGATTTTTTTTCCTTGTTTTCTTTTTTTTTTTTTTTCTATGAGTGCAGCATCTGTGAAATGGGTCAGGAGGGTTGGGGAGACACAGACCGCTGGCCTCAGCAGAAGGGTCCTGAGAAGTGTGCTCCCAACGTGGAATTGAAGTCTTGGAAATCGACACTGCCTCCTGCATCCTTTGTATTTCTGTTAGCGTGGGTTCTTACAACAATGTGTCATACGATAACAATGAAAATGTGGCGGTTTGAGCAAGCCACAATAGAATTTGCCAGTTTATCCCCTTAGTTCAACCACCCAAGCTTCTCTGAGGAGACTTGGCCGAGGGAAGCAAATGGCGTAGTGCCACGCTTCAACCTCCATGCCCCGTGCGTTTCCCTGTAAGCCATTGTTCTCTGCCTCCACCCTCCGCCCAGACAGCTCAGTGGCCTTTGGAGACATTTTGTCCTTGTTTCTGTGCATCAAGATAGGTCAAGGACACAACCACTGACTCCGACATGATGAAGACCGTGAGGAAGAGAGAGGCTTTGAGAAACCCATTTAGTGGCATTTACAAGCGAGCCGTATGTAGAGCTGTGTGGCACTGAGTTAAGGCCACTCTCTGACTTCGTAGTGAGTCAGCGCTGGCGTGAGTCCTGGGTTTACTGCTTACAAACCTGGGATGTAGGAAATGTGGCTTAACTTCATCAAGTCTTAGTTTCCTTGGTAGTAAAATGGACCTGGCTCGTGTGATAAGTCCTCAGTAAGTTTAAGTCATTAAATAGAATTTGCTTTCTGTTGATCCTACTGTTCCTGACTTCATTTAGCTACCTCCCAGTCTCTTCTGAGACAGATGTATGGTTTGTCCTCATCATTCTCAAAATAGCTCACACTCTCCGTGTTTTCTCCTTGAATTGGCCAGATGGGCGCTAAACTATTTGGGGCTTCTCAGTGGGAGACAACACAACAACTAGAGTACCACCCCTGGCTCCTGCTCTTTCTCTTCTTGCCTCTCTTCCTCATTCTCCCCTCCCAGGGAGAGGGTGTCATAGGGGCAATGCCAGTATGGTAGATGTAGGGCTTCCATCAGGAGCCCTGAGCACGGAGAGCGTTTTATCTAAATTTGCAATGATTTGTTTCTCACTGCAGACACTGCTATTTAGCATTATTGATCTCCTGTGTCTACTGAGCCACGTCAGATGTCTTTGACCCTGGTTTGCACCAGGAGCAGTCAAAGGGCCGCCTGAGACCATCTGGCATTGTGATTGAATTCAGTTCCTCTTTATGTTTGCCTATGCCGTTTTGTTCTGCCTTGAAATGGTTTATGCCATTGCAGGTGGGGTCCAAAGTGCACATGACTTTGTGTCATGCTTTTCACTATAGTAATGGCTTCCCTGGGTTGGAATCGCTTTCCTGCATGGCTTCTACTGTCCCAGGGAGGGAAGGGCTCTCAAAGCTTGCATTTCTTCTCCAGGAAGTTGCCAGTATGCTTTCGGAATGAAACTAGAAGAGGCTGGAGAAGACATTCGTTAATCAGCACATAGAAACCGAAATGATAGGGTGAGAGAAACAGGAAAACGGGAGTCTAGACCAAAAGTAGGGATGCCATATTGTTTTCCGTGTTTCTTCTTTTTTTTTATTTAAAAAAAATTTTTTTTAACATTTATTTATTTTTGAGACAGAGAGAGACAGAGCATGAATGGGGGAGGGGCAGAGAGAGAGGGAGACACAGAATCCGAAGCAGGCTCCAGGCTCTGAGCCGTCCGCCCAGAGCCCGATGCGGGGCTCGAACTCACGGACCTCGAGATCGTGACCTGAGCTGAAGTCAGACGCTCAACTGGCTGAGCCACCCAGGCGCCCCTTCCGTGTTTCTTCTTAGAGTTGAAAGTTTTCCTGAATTACTTTCTAGGGCCTTAATGAGAAAAGATGTCAGGAGAGTTTTTTCTTTACCTTTACCATTCAAAGAACAGCTAGCAATATTGGTCTCCCCAAAGTGTGCTTGCCCATCAAACATCTCTACTCCAGCTTGCCACATTTCATGAGCCCAAACCTGTTTCTTTTCCCTTTTAATTTGGATCCAAGCCACCTGCCCTTTGTGCTGTCTCACGATTATTGCTTCCAGACATTTTGAAGCCCTAAGGTCACTCAGAGAGGAGAGTAATATCCCGGGGGAAGGTAGACCAGCCCTGCTTGAAACATTTAATTTTCATAAGAGAGTGATGATAACTTGAATAAGGAGCAAGTATATTGCAGAGAATTAGGCTCCTGGTCCACAGAGAAGGGATCAATAAAGACTCTCTGAGCATGGTGAAGTAAATCAAAGAGTTGGGGTAATTACTTAAGAAATTTGCTCTAAAACCTCTGCTCAGGAGGGGCTTAATTTGATTGCTTACTTCCAATTTATTGTCCATTCAATTCATCAACTCAGTCGGATTTTACTTGTGTAGGCCCAACGCATGTGTGTGTGTGTGTGTGTGTGTGTGTGTGTGTGTGTGTGTGTGTATGTATGTATGTATGCATTTTTCCAGAAGGGTGGAGATACAGCGATGATCCTCTACCAATTGTCTCATCGTTACTCTAAAATCCATTTCGTTGTGGAACTAGCAGTATCGTCAAGATTGTTAGCAAATCGGTGCGTTACATTATCGTTCCTAGAAGGCGAAAGACAAAGAGTTGGCTGTCACACCGTAACCCTTAGTAGAGTTTTCTCCTTACGAGAGAATCATTTTATGTTTTTGCTGGCATGGCTAGCACCAAGCATCCCAGTACATCACATGCACTCTGTTGCTTTAACTTGTCGCCATGACAACCTCAACATTCTCCCACAGTAGCAAAATTTAAACATGTCTCTATGAATCTGAAGGAACATAAAAACCCTGCTAGCGTCAGTCCGTTCCATATAGCGTTCGGAGATGATTTCCGTAATAACGGTGAACTGGGTGTAATTTCGTGAGACGCCATCCCTGCTTAACCTTTCCCCTGCAAAGTACAAAATAATCGGGCTCTTTCATAGGGAAATGGCGGGCTGCCCCATTTAGTTCTTCGTTAGCTCTTGAATGGATATATATGCCACTGTATTAGGCTCAATGTATTAGTTAGGGTGTGCTCAGATAACAAATAGACCCTACAGTATGTAAAGATTTTTTTTTTTTAAATAGGAGTCCATTTCTTCCTCTTGTCCTGGTCCAATACATTGCTTCTAGTCCGTAGTAGCTTTCTTCCATGCAGTGATTTCTGAGCCCTCATCACGCAGGCAGCATCTCGCCTCATCAAGTTTTGCACCTCGCTGGTAGCGGGCAAAAGAGAGTGTGGCTGTGTGGTGTGTTACAAACACCTCAAGGTCAAGTACCTCCCTTCCACTCACATTCTACTGAGTGAAACTCGTCCTGTGGCCAATCTAGATGTAAATGAAGCCGGAAAAAGTAGTCCCTAGCTTGGCAGGAACTTCTTAGCAGCAACTCTGTGTTAGAGAGGGAGAATCACGAGGTTTAATAGATAGCTAGGTAGTTCTGACCTCGTGTAAATACAAAGAACGGGGGGGGGGGTGGCGCCTGGGTGGCTCAGCTGGTTCAGTGTCCGACTTCGGCTCAGGTCGGGATCTCGCAGCTTGTGAGTTCGAGCCCCGCGTGGGGCTCTGTGCTGATAGCTCAGAGCCTGGAGCCTGCTCCGGATTCTGTGTCTCCCTCTCTCTCTGCTCCTCCCCTGTTCACTCTCTCTCTATCTCTCAAAAATTAATAAACACTACAAGAAAAAAAGAAAGAAAGAAGAGGGAGACGTGCTTCAAACACATGAAGGGGTCACAGTTTGGGGGGAGAATGTCACGTAACATGGATGTGCTGTGGTAAAGGGATGAGCTGAGTGACACGGGGGTGACTTCTGCTCAGCAGGATTGGGAAAGTTGGCGTCACCGCCTTTATAGTAGCTGCACCTTGGACGGATAAAGAGAACCGTCTTATGGTAATTTTTAAATAATAGACTTGCTTAAAAGCATGTGTGTACGAATGGGAGGCTGGAGGAGATGGGACTGAAGAAGAATAATTAGATAATGTCGTTGTCCCCGTTGGTTCTTAAGCGATAAGCCTGTATTTCTCCCTCACTCTCCACTTGCCTTATCACGAGTGGGTGACCTTGATGAGACACTTTCAGCACAGTATCTTTGGTTCCTTTTAATCTCCTGTCAGTTGCTATCACTGTCAGCATGACCTAGCTCCAGTGAAAAATTCAGCTTTCATTGCAGCCTTACCAGGAATGCTAAATTATGAGGAAATGTCAGGATGGGAGGAAGCTATAAACACCGTGGACACATTACTTATGGGGGTGACTGAAGGACACAGATCTCTTCCTTCGACATTGCGAGGACTAAGAAGACCTGTATTTTGACCTTCTGGATCTTTCTACAGCCTGAGTCGATACGACTTGTCACTTGAGCACTGCCTTTCTCTAACGCTGATTGCTGTTGTACTCTAGCCAGGTGAATTGCAACGGATGTTTACTTGCCTGGAGTAGGAATGACCTACAGTCAACAGTTTACCAAAAGGCACCAGGCTCCAGGCATAACTTTCAGCGGGGCGGTTGGCAGGTTTGTGGTTGTAATGTTCTTTGAAGTCTGTTCATGGAGCAGACACCAAAATGAAATGCTCTCCGTGAAAACGCTTTGAAAAGTTGCAGGGACTTCAAATACGCATGAAAGAAGATACGGAGTAATTATTACTCACACTTTATTTTTTATTAAGTTTATTTATTTATTTTGAGAGAGAGAGAGAGAGAGAGCATGAGCACATGTGGGGGAGGGGCAGAGAGAGAGCGGGAGAGACAGAATCCCGAGCAGGCTCCGTACCATCAGCGCAGAGCCCGATGTGGGACGTGGACCCACGAACTGTGAGATCCTGACCTGAGCTGAGATCAAGAGTAGGACGCGTAACCGACTGACTTACCCAGGCGCCCCTGTTACCCACACTTTAAATGGAGACTTTCCTTAGTGACATTTATATGAAGTGCTTCGACCAATCTCTCTTACCTTAAGGACAAGCAGAATTTGGATTCGTGTGAAACGTTTTTAGTGATTCTATGGGATGCTAGTCGACCATAGTGAGTATGGCAAGAGATATGAATGCAAATAAACAGACAATAGAAATTGAGGCAGATATTCAGACAACTGGATCAAAGCCCCTTACCTATGAATTACTGTACATTTGTATATATTTGCTTGGTTTTCAGATCTTGGCCCTTAGATTCTGGCTGTGGCTTCGCTTCTTCTTTACTCCAAAATAGTCACTTGAAAGCCGAAGCCTTTGTATAAACCTTTAAGTGCATAGCTGAAATAATGTCCTGTATCCCACAGTTTTCTGGAAGTCTTGGATTCTAAGGGTATGCACTGAGGATTTATGCTTTTTATTATGATTGCTTTTGATATACCTCACAGTTGATGACTTGCACGGTAGAATTTGAATCATGATGTGGCCCCTCCGGCCCCTCCCCCTCCCGACTTCCTTCCACCCTACTTTTTCCTCCCCAGACTTTAATCTTTCCACATTCAGTACTTGGAGTAAAACCTGTGTGGAGACATCAAGGAGGGAGATTTGAGGTCCTAGACCTCAAAAAGAAGACCAAAGATCTCCTCCACTCTCTTAATTTATGTCCGTTCAACACTAATGACGTACTGGTTGAACAATATAACCTTTTTACTGAGTGAGGCTTTAGTTTCTGTTTTGACGGTTGATGGAACAGGTGAGCCCAAATTTCTAAGGTATGGCGCGCTCTAAAATTACTTACCTCGACTTTGCCCAGAGAAGGACACCAGCTGAGGTTCCGCTAAGGACAGATATTTCATTGGATGAATGGGGGCCGAGCGAATTTATCATCAGGTCATCAGGGTGCACGGAGCAGGCCCTCAGGGCTCAGGCAGCACAGAGGATCACTGCAAGGTGTGGGGGTCACGCAGAGTACAGTCGACTCTTGTTTCAGGAGTTTCTCCATGTATTCAACAGGAGGTCTCTCCGGGAGGGATGCGATGTCCCGGTGATGTCCACATCCCAGAATAATCTCGCGATTTGCCTGTGAGGTCATTGAATCATGCAAGTTCACAGCTGTGAAGTGATACTAGAAGTCATTTAGCCTGACTTTCCAACAACTGAAAGGCTTCCTCATATGGTATCCTTGACTAAGGGCCTTTCCGTTTCTGTGTGGACCTTGAAGTCCTGTCGGTAGTGAGAACACGCCGTCATTTTGTCTCTCCCAGCTAATTGTAAGTTTCCAAAGGAGCTCCGAGTGGCTAACATTAAGATCAACTAGCTAATGTAGATACCAAGAAGACTTTTCATTAGAGCCGTAGCAAATTTTCTACATTTGTTTTTGCAGAACTACAGACAGTGAACTGCTTTGATACTAAGCAAGCAACCTGCAGTGTTAGGAAATAAAACCTTCTTCGGTGTCACATACATAGCCAATTTAAGGCCTTTCTCAAACCTGAAGTGCCCCCATTCTGAAGATGTCTGAACGTGGATTGAGAATCAGTCTGGAAAAGAATTGGTACCCCTGACTGACACAGAAATCTCGTAATAAATTCTTATTCTTATCTTTCTTTTTTGTGTCACATTCTTTTCTTCACTTCTAACCCCCATTCTTTTTTTTTTTCTTCTACTATTCTTTCCAGCTCTGATCTGTTCTATATATAGTCACCTTTTGATTAACTGTGACAATTAAAAATTCTAGGCTATCTTTACCCATTATTATCACACATATTACGAATATGGAATGTGGGTATCTGGGGGGCAAACTAATTATGAATTTATCTTCGGCAAAATCAATTTTAGAGGAGTGTGCGTGTGCCCACGTGCCTCTTTGTGTGTGTAGAGAGGAATTATAATATTACTCAAACACAGACGTTTTAGAATTATCATCTCTAAACTTTTCCATTGCAGTGTTCCTCTACATTTAGGACCAGCCATCCAGAATACATTATGCCTTCTATTTCTCTGGCCTTAGAAATAAGTGTAAAATATGTCAATCATAAATTTGTTTTTAAAAAGCCCAGAATGCAAACGTGTCTTACTACTCAGCGTCACCTTGTTTTTGCAGCTTACCTGGAGTAGGCTGTATCACATCTTGGGCAAATAAGCTGGTGGCTGTTTTGAGGGCTTACCTAGGTATCTCTTTATTCTAGCTAACACTTGGAAAACGGCAGTGATAAATGATCGTGTACTTCCTGGGAGCACGAGTGTGTTTCCAAGGGTCAAGCACATTGAGTGGCTTCTGTTGCTGCTCTAGAAAGGCAGAAATCGGGAGCCACAAGACAGAACAATAGAAAAAGCCGGAAGTTAAGTAGGGAGCAGATCGGCCCTGAGCTGGGAGGTGCTGAGTAGCAGGACCCTTGTGCTTTCTAACAGATAGTCTTTCACAGCCGTTCGTGAACTTGGTGAACACGTAACCTTGGGACCTAGGGGCGCAGGGCCTTTGAGAGGGCTCTGAGTCCTCTGTAGCTGCTTATGTCAGAGCGCAATGTGGGGGAGATCCTGGAAGAAAGCTCCTCCATTGTCCCTCAGACGCATTTTTGTCATCTTTCTCCCTCAGAGGCATTTTCTGTAATTATCTGCTTTGCCACTTAAAAAGCCCTTTCCTGGCATTCACTAATGAAGCCCACAGTTCCATGGATCGTGCTCCCATTTTTCAGAGCTTGGGTTATTAGATGCAGAGAGGTTAGGGTAATTGCCCAAGAGCAGACTGTTTTCTATCTGAAACGAACCTAGACATTTAGGATGCTAGTTCGAAAACGTTACTCCCTTTCTGGGTCCGAATTGGAGTCCTTTTATGTATGGCTTACGGACTGATGTCTTTATTCGTTCGACACGCCATTTACTGCATATCTTTTAATACTGGTTAGGTGGGAGAGAAATTAAGGTAAGTGTAATGTGGTCTCCACCATCCAGGACTAAAGACTGAAAGAGGAGAGAGACGTAAACGAAACTAATTGCAAGACGGCGCGACTAATGTAGTAAGGGAGGGATAAGTGAACGAGTGCAGGTGACCGAGCCCCGGCTCTGCCTTGGCGCCTAGGGGGTCAGAGGAGGTGGTCAGGGTTCTGAAGGGTTAGTAAGAGTTTGCCAGCCGGCCCAAAAGGGGAAATGGCATCTCCATCGGGAGCTGCCCAGACAGCGTCCAGCAACATCCTTGCTTCTTTTCCCGGAACTGTCCGTGCCGAGAAGGTTAGAACCAGCTCCTGGGAGCTGTCTCACCGCCCCTCCATTATCAAAATGTCTCTCTGTCTCCTTCCGTCCCGTCTTCCCTCTTGAATCAGAGGCAGGAGCGCGTCCCTCTTGGCCGAGGCCACAGCCCCCGCTGGAGCCACCCCACAGAAGCTGTGCACGTTCTCCGCTCATTCATAAATTGTCCACAACTGTCTCCCGCACCTTCGCTCTTTCTCTACGCGCAAGTTCCATTCTGATAACAAACAAAGGACTCTCGTCTGGGAGGGGAAAAATCCTTTGAACTGGCATTCCTCTCTTGCCTCCCTTTTGTTACTAACCTTTTCAAAAGGGAAGTCTACAGCGACTGGTGTCGCTTCCCTACCATCCCTTGTCATTTGGCTTTACCCTCCGCCCTCCGTGGTATCTGCGCTCTCCCTTAACTGCGCTCCTCGCTGTGCTACATCCTAGTTGTTCTGAAGGTTCCTCCACCTTTCCATCACTGTAGTACCTGGCGTGGCCGGCCACCGCCTACCCGCTTCTTTCCGAACTCTTTTCCTCTTGCTTCCACGACGCAGCACGCCCCTGCTTTTCTTCACGGTTCCCTTTCCTTGACGTCCCCATTTGGGTTGGGTCAATCTCATCAGCTCTTCTTTGGGTACTTTTATGATTTTTCTTTCTCCGGAGACTTCTCATACGTCAGGTTGCCTTCCAGCGTTCTTTTCGAGGGTCGTGTCTGATTCGTTGTGACGAGAAGCAGCACCCCAGAGTGGTTGGGAGTACAGCTTGCTTGAGCCACCCTCCCATCTGTTGGAATCCTGGCTTTGCTGTGTGGCCCTGGGCAAGTGACTTAACTTCTCTGTGGCCAAGGTTTCTTACCTGTAAACTGGGGATGATAATACCTTTCCTAGTGTCGTGAGAATCCAGTGAATTGAAATAAAACACGTAAAGTGTCCGGAACAGTGACTGGCACGTGCTAAGAGTCTAAACGTGGCCATTAGCTGTATTTGTGTCCACCGTGTCACCCAGCTCAAGAATAATATTACTTAAACGCACTTATTTAAAAAGTAAATAACTATAAATCATAAGCATCCCGTAACTTTATTGTTATTATTGAGAGCTTACTCTTGGTAGACCTTGACCCAGGCACTTTTCTTGCTTTATCTCAACTTCCCTCACAACTGCCTTAGAAATGGGAGCCGTTAGGATCTCCATTTTGAAGATGAGGTGACACAGTCTCCGAGAGGTTAGGTGGCTTGCCCAAGTTCAAATAGCGTGTAGGGGAGCTGACCTGACTCCAGGGCGATGGTTAAGAACCATGTTCGCGACTGGGCTCTTTGTAGGCGTTCCCATGGTGCCAGCTGGCGGTCACATTCAGGAGTGTTCCCGGCCTCCCGCTAACGCTTAGCTTCCTCTTACTCTGTAGCGTGTGAAACGTTAGAAGGCTTTGCAGAGTGGTAAAGCCAAAGTTGGGATTGTATCGCTATCACATCTTAAGTGTCCGGAGGGAGGGGGGACCTATCTCTTACTTATTTTGTGTGTCCTCCACAGCCTCTGAGGGAGCTCTGGGTTCCCATGATTCTTACTGATACGTACAACAGGCAAGAACGTTGGACGGAGCCAGATTTAGTTGTCAGGACCTCAGTCACATACTGCCTCACCCTCGTCTCCACCCGGCACCTCCTCTGAGAAGCCTTCCAGGATCCCACCCCCTGCCACCACCCCACTTTCTTCTACCTTCACATCAGAATTAGCCACCCCTGGCCTTCGCTGTCTTTCCCAGGGCTCTCGGGACACCGGTCCCTCAAATGACATAATCCGGTCCGCTTCAGTGTTGACCACTTAACTCCTCCTCCTGCCACAGGTCAGGGACCTAGTCTATCCTTTTTATATTCTTTGTGCCTGGCACTTAGAGGGGTCTCAGTAAATACTAATCCAATAAGGGAACGAAGGAGGCTTCTCAATAAGCTTTCTGGGTTTCCCTAAGAGTTTGTAGATTGCAGGAGCACCGGATTCCTTGGGGGCGTCTTCACATAGGAACAGGGAAAGATTTAGAGCCTCTGTGAACGTATTTTCTGAGTATGGGTGGCAGGGAGTGTGTGGTCAGGCGTTCTCTGGTATGGCTAACTGGGTTGTGTCCCTCGGCTCTGCTCGCCTTCTCCCTGCGGCTAATGCAGAAGCACCGTCCACATCACCACCTGCACCCAGCTGAGGCGGCCATGACACCAGTGTCTGTAGACCTTTTGGCCATACCTCTTGGCCGCGCCACCTTTAGAAATGAGCTCCCGTTCCCG
>NW_024412402.1:13996515-13997988 GCF_014898765.1 Herpailurus yagouaroundi | reverse complement strand
GCCTCCCCCAGGGAGGCCTCAAGCGCTATGTATCTCCACGGAACTTTCGAGTCAAGAAATGTTGTCCGTTATCCCGTGTGCCAGTTCCCGTCACCGTAATTAACTTTGCCGCGTTTGCTTTCATAAAGCCTTCACTGACTGAAGCCCCGTCACGTACTTTTCTTCATTTGGACGAAGCCACAGAGGGAGGTTGACAATTAATGTTGGCGATGCAAAATGAACGCTCAGTAATATTGCTGAGTGTCTTGTACCGGAATCAATACTTTGTACAGGAGTTCACTGGCTGATAGTTCCCTGGAGTTTGGGCCGACTGGGTTTGAATCCCGCTTCACTTTCCAGCTGCAGGACTCTGGATAACTTACTTCAGGTTCCTACGCCTGTTTCCTTGCAAGAAAGAGGGGGTGTTGGATAGGAAATATTCCATAGGCTTGTGGTAAGCAGGAGATGAGACACCATGTATCAAGTGCCAAGCCCAGTGTTTGGCACATAGTGAGTATGGCACATATTATTTATTATTATTATTATTATTCCCCACAGCGAACCTGTTACCAACTGTATTTTGGCAGATGAGGAGAAAGAGAGGCTTGAAGTCTGGATTCAGGCTCCATGGGGCTAACTACCATGCGTCCCACCTCTTGGGTGTTGGCAGTCATACGTCCTTATCAGATTGGGCTTGAAGACTTGGGTCAGTTGGTCTTGAAAAGTCAATGAAAGCTTCCGGCATGTTATTTGATAGTTTGGAATTCTCCTTTTCCCAGGTGTATGTGCCAAGCCCTCTGATCTTTCTCCCTTATCCCTACCGCCTACCAGACGATGGGAATAAACTTCTAAGTTTGCAGGGGCAGCACAGTCAACCCGCTACGGTTGAGCAGTCACATCCCAGCCACCGACCTTCCCACCAGCTGTCCCACCCTCTACCTGCTGCCAAGTGGCCCTGGAAGAATCATCCAAGTGATTTCCTGCCCCGGGACACATCAAAGCCATCCCTCTCCCTCTCCCCATTCTTTCTACTGAATGCGCCACTGGTTGGAGTAAATGGAGGCAAGTGGCCTCAAGGACTGGAGGGGGGATGGGATTCGGGTCCACGGGAGGGGGGCTCAACGGCCAGGGCAGGGAGGTGAAGTCCCACGCAATGTCCAGGGATGTGGCCAGACACTCAGGCCCAAAAGGCAGCCGCGAAAAGTCCAGTAGGTTAGGCGTGTAATCACACACCCACATTCACTGCATGGGTTTCAACGGGAAGCCTGCTGCCTTGAGTTATGATTTCTATATTGTATAATAATCAGGCCACTGTTTTGAGATCGTGTCAGAGATAACAAAGCATCAGAAGCCTCTTCTGTTGCTGAAGAACCAATCAACCTAAACTAATACCTTAATGACCACTTTTCCCAACGAGAAAACAAATTCAGGCAAAAAAAAAAAAAAAAAAAAAAAAAAAAAAAAAAAAAAAAAAAAAAAAAAAAAAAAAAAAAA
>NW_024412402.1:13918909-13996505 GCF_014898765.1 Herpailurus yagouaroundi | reverse complement strand
AAAAAAAAAAAAAAAAAAAAAAAAAAAAAAAAAAAAAAAAAAAAAAAGAAGCAGGGCGCTGAGAAGGACCTTGTCTGGTCAATGAAAAGAAGAAAGAGACGTCTGCAGCCATGGCAATGGAGTAGGGATTACTTTGATCTGGAAAATAGGTTGCTTTTTTTTTTTTTTTTTTTTCCCTCCAGTGCTTTTTCTCAGGCAGCCAAGAGATGCTATTGAGCTTGACGAGTGAGCCCTTTCAGAATGAAGGGGCACCTCAGAGGAGAGTTGAATGGGTGCTTTCATGGACAGCTACTTTAATAGTCTTGTGTTTGAAAAATATGCAATTAAAGGAAATACTATTACAAATAGCCCCTATTTGCTGCTTTAAAAATGCTATCGATTAACTCAAAAATGAGAGAGAGGTGTGCAAGATTATTATGTTACGTGTAAACTGCGGATCGTAGGAGGGAAACACATACATACACAGACACACGACCTGTATGCAACACCCGAGGAGATGGGGGGGGGGGGGGACGCGCGTCATGAGTCCCAAGCTCTTTATTCCTTTACGTATGAAAAAAAATGACTTTCAGGGAAAAATCTTGCCCACCACAGTTTTTAATCACTTTCTTCGCGTCGCTACTGTTAATAGAAAGGAGAGTGTTCTCGGTGAAGATTCAATTTCTTACAAAGTTAATCTGCGGCGGTTGGGGGTCTTTGTGGGTGAGGATGATGCTTTTGAGTGAATGCTCTTTGGGCATTTTAAATGAAACAATGCAGATCCTGGCAGTTTGATCTTGGCGTTTTCCACTGATATTTCCTCTACCTCGCAGCCCCCTGCCAACTCTCTTTCCATCTCACCACCTGCTTGCTCACAACGTCCTGTCCTCGCTCCTCTCAGATGTTGCCCTGTGTTAATTGGGACACATTCAGCATACAAGTGCATTTTAGTGGAAGATAAAGAAAGACTCTGTCCCTCCCCAAAGAGATGGAAACATCTCTGGCTATTCTTTTAAGAGACTTCCAAAATCTTTGTCCAGGTAACCTGCCTCGTTGTCATGGCAACGGCAGGATGGTGCTTGTGTCTTTCTCTTTTTTTCTTTGCCTTCATGGATTTATTTTAACACTTTTATAACTGACGCGTAACTGATAGGTAACTGCTCCTTACAAATAGTTCTGCGTACTGGTAGAAAAGAAGGCTACAGGTGTACTCACTATTTTCAGGCATTTGATTTGTTGTTGTTTGTTGTTGTTGTTGTTGTTCTTTCTGGAAAAGCTGACCAGAGCTTTGTTAGTCCCCAAATTGTGTGCGGACTCGCAGGTGCCCAAGAGATTAGCTTTTTCACTTTTTAGGCTCCAATTTGATGAGCGTTTATGATGAGTTAGGCACTGTGTGAAGTCTTTTGTCTATGTTTCGTCCTCAGAGACAAGTATGACTGTGCCCATTTTACAGATGAGAACCTGAATCACTGAAAGGTTGAGTGATTTGTCAGATGTCACACGGCTCGCAAGGGGTTGGGCCAGGAGGAAAATCCAGATCCCGGGGTCCAAGGGTGGCTGTGTCACAGGTGTTGGAGGCAGTCTTTTCAGAGGTCACCTACTGTTCTGCCACACAAGAAGACAGAGCTGAGAAGCCAGGCTTTTTGAGCAGGAAGGAATTATATTAGACCCAAGGAAGTGTGTCTTCATAGAAAGGGTGATTTGACACGGCAGTGGGAGGTCAAGGGAGTTGTGGTGTCTTCCCTAGAAGTCTGACAGTACAGAAAAGTCCTTTCTGGAAGCAGAGAGATGAGCTAGGGTAGCTCTTGGGATCTTTCCGGATCCCTTCATTCCACGGGGCTGAGGCAAGGTCCGAGATCTGCTTGCTGATGCACAGCAGGGACCACACTGGGCCGCGAGGACAGGCGGGCAGGGCGGACACAGCTCACAAAAGGCCTCTGTACGGCACAGCCCAGGGCTGAGTGGCTACACTGTTCCTTCATTGGAAAATGACGAAATGTCCATCTCAGAGGAACCAGAGCCTCCCCTGGAACTGTCAGAGGCTTGTAGAAAGCTCCTTCAGCTTCGCTCTGCAGGCTGCTTGAGCTTCTCACACGTGTCCTTTACGTGTGCAGGGCCTTCGGCCCGGAGCGTCCTTTCTCTCCCTCCTCAGTGACTAACCTCCCTGAGAGGAAGGCGGGAATACTGGTTAAAGCGGTGGGCTCTGGGAGCCAGCCTGCCTGGGCTTCAGTCTTCCTCGTCCCGCTTACCGATAACCCTGGGCTTAATTATTCTACCTCAGCCCCCAGTTTTCTCGTCAGCAAAATGGGATAACCATAGCCTCTCCCTCACGGAATTATCGAGAGGGTTACGCGAGGTGGCACGTTTGAAGTGCCAGGAAGGGGGGGGGGACACGTTCCGTAAGCATCTGTTGTCGTTACCACCACACAATCCTTAAAAGTTCAGTGTCGGCATCAGACTTGCCAAATAACCTTCTTGTGGCCCCAGAGGTTGGGGTGGCCGTGCCCCTGGGTGCCTAACACGTCTTTTGCCTCACACATTTTGCCCGTTTGTCTGTGTTCCCGATCACGTGAAGAGGTTGGTCTTGTTCACTCGTGCACAGCGTGTCGTTTGGGCGTATTTGCCCGGAGTGGCGTCAGGAATGGGAAAGCCAGGCTGGAGTTGAGTAAGGCCAATAAGAGCTTTGTGCATGTCTGCAAGCAGTTGTTTAAGAAGTGGTCTGTTAGGGGCGCCTGGGCGGTGCGGTCGGTCAAGGGGTGGACTCTCGATCTTGGCTCGGGTCATGATCTCGCGGTTCATGAGTTCAAGCCCCACATCGGGCTCTGCGCCGATGGTGCGGAGCTTGCTTGGGATTCCGTCTTCCCCTCTCTCTGACCCTACCCCACCTGTGCTCTCGTTTTTTCTGTCTCTCTCAAACTAAATAAATAAACTTAAAAAAAAAAAAAAAAGAAAGGAATGTTCTATCAACCAAGTATAGGCTTAGGCACTGGTGGGGGGAGACGGGAGACACATCTGATGCCTTCACAGAAGAGCCAAGCTGGAGGACACATCTAAGACGTGATTGACAAATTAACGCAACAATGGACAGTGATCAGTATGAAATGGGATTTTGTTAGAGACACATATGCTCAGGCCAAGGCTCTCGGTGAGTCTGACAGGCTGCAGAGGATTCAGCAAGTGAGAGGAGACGAATTCAGGAAGAGAGAACAGGAGTAACAGCCCAGAGCTGCAGACGACCAGTGAGCAGATGTGGAATGGGGAGGAGGGTGCGGAGGCTGCCCTGGAAGGTGCTGGGTTAAGAATTCACAGCTCTGTAGGAGATCATCTAAACAGTCGTCACAAGCATGGATTCTCCCCCCGAGTTTTACCAAGAACAATTGGCACACGTCACTGTTATCAGTTGAAGGCATACAGCGTGATGGTTTGATGTCCGTATATTATGGAACGATTACTACGATAGGTTCAGCTAACATTCACCTTTCTGTATAGATATGATAAAAAGAAAAGAAAGAGAAAAAGGGGGGAAAAAACCCCTCCTTGTCAGGTGACCTCTTTAGTCTTTATCAACTTTCCTGTATACAATACAGCAGCACTAGCTATAGGCATCATATATCACATCCCTAGGACTTACTCATCTGAAAACTAGACGCTTGCATCTCCTGACCCCCTTCCTCCATTCCTCTCTCTTCCCACCCACCCTCCCCCTCTGGTCACTATAAACCTGATCTCTTTTTCTATGAGTTTGGTTTTGTTTTTAAAATTCCACGTATGAGATCATAGAGGATTCGTCTTTGTCTGACTTGTTTCACTTAGCATAACGCCTTCAAGGTCCATCCATGTTGTTGCAAATGGTAGGATTCCTTTCCTTGTTTTTTTTTTTTAATAGCTGAATAATATCCCATTGTATATGTATACCATAGCTTCTGTATCTGTTCAACCATTGATGGACGCTTAGGTTGTTTCCACATCCTGGCTTTGTAAATAATGTTGATGTAAACGTGAGGGTGTAGATATCTTTTCAAATTAGTGTTCTCATTTCCTTTGGATATATTCCCCGAAGTGGAGTTGCTGGATGATATTAATCTGATGAAGATTCTCCATACTGTTTTCCATAGTAGCTGTACCAATCTACACTCCCACCAGTGGGGTACAAGGGTTTCCTTTTTTCCACATCTTTGCCGTAATGTCTTACCTCTTGTCTTTTTGACGATGGCCATTCCAACGTGTGTGAGGTGAATTCTCATTGTGGTTTTGCGTTTCCCTAAGGGCTAGTGATGTTGAGCGGCTTTTCATGTACCTGTTGGCCTTTCATGTATATTCTTTGGAGAAACGTCCATTTAGGTCCTTTGCCCAATTTGTAATTGAGTTACTATGCTGTTGAGTTGTATGGGTTCTTTATATGTTTTGGATATTAACTTGTTACCAGGTATGTGGTTTGCAAATAGTATTTCTCATTCTATCGGTTGTCTTTTCACTTTGTTGATGGCTTCTTTTGCTGCGTAGAAGCTTTTCAGTTGGATGTAGCCCTGCCTGTTTATTTTTTATTTTGTTGCTTGTGCTTTGGGTGTCACTATTTAAAAAGTCACTACCTAGACCAATGACAAGGAATTTTATTCCTGTTTTCTTCTAGGAGTTTCATGGTTTCAGGACATACACTTAAGTCTTTAATGCATTTCAAGTTAATTTTTGTGAGTGATGTAAGATATGGGTCCAGTTTCATTCTTTTACATCCAATTATCCAAGTACCATTTATCGAGGAGATTATCTTTTCTCCACTGAGTATTCTTGGATCCTTTGTCAAATATTAGTTGACCACATATGCTTGGGTTTATTTCTGGGCTCTCGATTTTGTTCTGTTGGTCTATGTGTTTGTTTTTATGCCGGTACCATACTGTTTTGATGACTATAGCGTTATAGCATAGCTTGAAATCAGGAGGTGTGATACCTCCTGCTTTGCCCTTCTTTTTCAGGATTTCTTTGGCTATTTCGGGCCATTGTGTATCCATATAAATTTTACAAGTGTTTTTTCTACTTATGAAAAAAATGCCATTGGGATCTTGATGGGGTTTGCATTGAATCTATAGATGACTTTTGGTTTTATTGACATCTTAATAATATTAATTCTTTCAATCCATGAACACGGGTTGTTTTTCCATTTATATGAGTCTTCTTCAACTTCTTTCATAAATGTCTTATAGTTTTTAGCATAGAGATCTTTTACCTCCTGATTTAAGTTTCAATAATATTTAATTATTAAATATAATAAATAAATTAATTGTAAATAATTAATTAATAAACATTTTATGTTTTTTATAATTTTATTTTTTATTTTTTAAAAATTTACATCCAAATTAGTTAGCATATACTGAAACAATGCTTTCAGGAGTAGATTCCTTAATGCCTCTTACCCATTTAGCCCATCCCCCCTCCCGCAACCCCTCCAGCAACCCTCAGTTTGTTTTCCACCATACACAAAAATAAACTCAAAATGGATGAAAGACCTCAGTGTAAGACAGGAAGCCATCAATATTTTATTGTTTTTTATGCTATTGTAAATGGAACCCATTTCTTTTTCAGAAATTTCATTGTTATTGTAGAGGAAGGCTACTAATTTTTGTTGAGTTAATTTTGTATGCTGAAACTTTACTGAATTCATTGGTTAGCTCTAACAGATTTTGGGTAAGTCTTTAGAATTTTCTATATATAAAATTATGTCATCTGCAAATAGAGATAATTTTACTTCTTCCTTTGTAATTCTGGTACTTTTTATTTTTCTTGCCTGATTGCTTTAGCTAGTACTATCCTGAATAAGAGTGGTAAGAATGAGGGGCGCCTGGGTGGCTCAGTCAGTTAAACATCCGACTTCAGCTCAGGTCATGATCTCACAGTTCATGGGTTCAAGCCCCATGTTGGGCTCTGTGCTGACAGCTCAGAACCTGGAGCCTGCTTCAGATTCTGTGTCTCCCTCTCTCTCTCTCTCTCTCTGCCCCTCCCCTGCTTGTACTCTGTCTCTCTATCTCTCAAAAATAAATAAACGTTAAAAAAAAAAGAGTGGTGAGAATGGGCACTCTTGTCTTGTTTCTGAAATGAAAGGAAAAGCTTTTACCCTTTCACCATTGAGTATGATGTTAGCTGTAAGCTTGTCATATATGGCCTTTATTATGTTGAGATATGTTTCTTCTATGCCTAATTTGTTGAGTCTTTTTCAAAATCATGAATGGATGTCAAATTTTGTTGAGTGCTTTTCTGCATATATTGAGAGGACTATATGGTTTTTTTTAATTCATTATATTCATGCAATATAGCATATTGAGTGATTTATGTATGTTGAACCATGCTTGCATCCCAGGGACAAATCCCACTTGATCGTGGTGAATGATCCTTTTGATGTGCTGCTGAGTTCAGTTTGCTGGTATTTTATTTAAAATTTTTGCATCTGTGTTCATCAGGGATATTGGCCTTTATATTTCTTTTCTAGTAGTGTCCTTTTCTGGTTTTGGTATCCAGATAATGCTGGCCTTCTAAAATGAGTTTGGGAATGTCCCCTCTTCTTTAATTTTTTTGGGAAGAGTTTGAAAAGGAATGGTGCTAATTCTTCTCCATATGTCTAGGAAAATTCACCAGTGACTCCATCTGATCCTGGAATTTTCTGCATTGGGAGATTTTAAGTTACTGATTCAACCTTATCACTAGTAATTGGTCTATTCAGAGTTTCTATTTATTTTTTATTCCGTCTTGATAAGTTAGATGTTTCTAAGAATTTTTTCATTTCTTCTGGGTTGTCCAGTTTGTTGAAACAAAGTATAATTGTTTATACTTCTTATGATCCTTTGAATTACTGTGGTATCTATTGTAATGTCTCCTTTTTCATTTGTCATTTTGTTGCTTTGAGTTTTTTCTCTTTTTTCCTTAGCTAAGGGTTTGCCAATTTTGTTTATCTTTTGTTTTGTTTAACTCTTAGTTTGGTTAATATTTTTTTCTGTTGTTTTTTTCTGTTCTCTGTTTCATTTATTTCAAGTATGGGTTTTATAGTCAGATTATCCAAGGCTCAAATGCTGGCTCAGCTACCTACTAGGGAGGTGACAGGGGGCAGAAACACTTAATGTGCTAAGCTTCACTCCTATTTCCTAAATCAGGAGTAAGAGTATTTCACCCATATGTTGTACCTCTGAAAGTAACATCACATTGTGCATCAACTATACTTCAGTTAAAAGAAAAAAAGGCTAGAACCAGGACTACAGTGTGTCCATCAGATTTATTTAAAAAAAAAAAAAGATAAGCCTAAAGCCCCAAAATAACAACCACAAAAAAAAAAAAAAGTCATATAAAAAACTGAGAAAGGGCTTGACTTATCCCCTATCAGACTGTTTAAAAAACACAGTTGGTTAAAAATATGGAAAAGGCTCAGGAAAAATAAGTCTTCCTTTGCTTCATATAAAACACCTACAACTTTTGTGAAAAAAGAGAGAGTATCTCCCTTGTAAGCTTCCTGTGAGAATTAAATGAGATGAGGCAAGAATGAATTAAATGTTCACATAGTAAGGGCTCATCTATTATTGGCTTTGTTACCAAACATATCTCTCAGAATTAAAAAAAGAAATTTCTTGACTCTGGAGATTGAGGAGATATATTTGACTTCCAGGTTCACAAGGGAGAGATTTTTTTTCTATTCTGCTTGTTTAAATTATCCCAATTTTATAATTGATTGATCGTACATTCAGCTGCATGAATTGAAATTAAAATTTGCAAAAGGAATATAGTATTTCACTAATCTTGTGAAGTAGGCTGAGGAAATAGGGTTATTCCCATTTTCTAGCTGAGGCGACTGAGGCATGGAAATGTTGGAGGAATTTTCCAGGGTTTTGCAGTTAGTGGGTGGAGACACCGTTAATACACTTAGGACTTGTGACACCAGAACTCCTCTCTTCCCATCCCAGATGGATGTGTGTTCATGGTGACTGGCTTTGATGAAACCAAAGTCCTCCTCCCTGATGTTTGCCATATCCTTTTAAATTTTATATCACATCATGGGTGCCTGCGTGGCTCAGTTAGTTAAGCATTCCACTTTGGCTCAGGTCACGATCTCACGGCTCGTGAGTTCGAGCCCCGCGTCGGGCTCTGTGCTGACAGCTCAGAGCCTGGAGCCTGTTTCAGATTCTGTTTCCCACCCTCTGTGCCCCTTCCCCGCTCACACTTTGTCTCTCCCTCTCTCTCTCAAGAATAGATAAACATTAAAAAGTTAAAAAAAAAATAAATTTCATATCGCATAATTTTAAAACTTGCTAAAGTAAGCATGTATAAAGGCATTTCAAGAACAGTGATTTTGCATACATTATCTCTGAAAGGACTATTGAAAGAAAAACGTATAGAAAGAAATCAATTTGCTAGATATCAGCCTCAAAAGTACCAAACATCTATTGGACCAGGTAGATAGAACCTAAAGGGACCAGGTGCTTGCTGCCTCTCCATAGACTGCAGGCATTATACACGTCACGTATATTCTGGGTCGCTTTAGAGATTCTGTTTATTTTGAGATCGTGGAGTTGATGCTGTTACCTATTAGAGTTTTAGTTTGGAGTATCTGGCTCCAGTAAGTGATGCTGGCAGAAGACCTCGTTGCCCTTACCTACTTTTTAGCAGGGAATCATCCGGCGACCAGAAGAAAACCTTTTTAGGAGAGAGCTGGCAGCGTCTGGTAGTATAAATCCTCTCTCAGGTACCACAAGAGCAAACAAATGCTGCTTCCAACCTGAAAACTGAGTAGCTCCTGTGTTTGAAACTACCCTGGGAGCCTGCTGGACATTTATTTATTTATTTATTTATTTATTTATTTATTTATTTATTTAAAAATTTTTTTTTTTCAATGTTTATTTATTTTTGGGACAGGGAGAGACAGAGCATGAACGGGGGAGGGTCAGAGAGAGAGGGAGACACAGAATCGGAAACAGGCTCCAGGCTCTGAGCCATCAGCCCAGAGCCCGACGCGGGGCTCGAACTCATGGACCGCGAGATCGTGACCTGGCTGAAGTCGGACGCCTAACCGACTGCGCCACCCAGGCGCCCGGACATTTTTTTTTTTTTTAAGCCCCATTTCTGGAATCCATGTGGTGATAGACTATTTTCATTTTGTCTTGAAGCAAATAAAATAAAAGATCCGAGGCCACAAGGGTGGCTTCGCTTCTGATGGTCTCTGGGATAAGAACACATGTAACAATTGTACCTGTCATTGTTCTTCGAAGACCTTTGATAATTTGATACACGGGTGGGATTACTGAAGCACTGTTGTGTTGTTTTTTTAATTCCAAGAACCATCAGTCTTTGTTCGGAGGCAAATTTCATAAGTGAAATCAACAATCTCGTTAGGATGTTGCTGCTTATACTGCATAACTAAGCCATCTGTCTCAAACTGCAAATTTGGGAATTTCTTTTAGATTTTGTTGTGGGGAAAGGGTGGCATTTCTTGGCGAAATCTTCAAAACACATGGTATAAGGTGATAGAATGATCAAATGTTGGAATGGGACAGGACCACGAGATAGCAGATAGCGCCGGGGTCCTGACTGTTTCCTCCTGAAGAATACTTTGTATAAATACCTCTATAAATACAGAATCACAATCCAAATCGAGAAGGGATCTTTGCTATTATTATAGGACTGAAGAAATCCCACGTATGCTGTGACAGCAATGGCTACACATTTGTATTGCTTTACAGTCTTCTTTGGGAGTTTCATTCAACGATGGGTTTTCATCGCATGTATAAAATCAACTTTGCATTTGAAGACTTTAATTAGTACATGTGGCCACACACTTCCCTACACATCTGGGAGCACTGTAAGACCAGGGCCCTGAGTCTTGGGTGCTGCTCTAGGTTTTGGTGTGTTTCGTGTATGTAATCCATAAACTACATACTTTGGGCCTATGATGAGGCTTGCCACCACTAGACCATTCCTGACTCACCTCTTCCAGTTGATAAAATTGTATGACATATTTCCATTTTTTAAAGGATATCAGATTGATTGACCCTGAAAAAGGGGGTAGGCAAATGAACAATTCTGTGAAGAACTCCTCAGCAAGGAGAATGATTTTTCTGCCCGCGGTGTAGAAACTGCACTGTTATTTTAGAAGGCAAACCATCCTTCCATTGGCTGAGCCATTTGCATGCAGTTGAATGAATTCAAATGAGAGCATTACTAGATGCCTTCTGTGTTGATGTATAATTGGTGATGACGTTGGAAATATTGTCGATGAGTGTAACATATTCCGGGCTATGTGGCCTATTATCCCAAAGGTTGTTTCTTCATGGGAATGGATGGAGGAATCTTTGTCAGTGACCCATATTGTTTTGTGGAACTTCTTGAATATGCTCATGGTAGGCGCTCAAGATAGATTTTTGAAACACACTCCGGCAGACTCTCTCAAAATGTTTTGCGATGCTCTTACTTCCGTTGCACAGCATTGGTTTGTGTGTTAGTTTTCTATTGTTGCACCTAACGCTGGGAAAGTTTTCTTTAGGGAAGGAGTACTTTCTAGAGCAGAACATCATTAGGTCCCAGGAAGAAAGGATTGTTAAAGTTTACATCTTTGAGGTTACTTTAGATAATTGTTTTATTCTGGAGGAGTCGCCCTAGAAAATTCCAACGTCTACGTATGGATAAATATGTTGGTGCTAATTAGTCCTGAATGAACATGAGGTTTACTTATGTCTTACTGAGTTCCTCGTTGTGTTACAGTTTAAACCCATGTGCCCCTGACATGGACAAAGGTAGCAGCCATCATTTTTATCTGTGTAAGAATGTGAATCATCGATGGATGAATGGATAAGGAAAGTGTGGTATACATATATACAATGGAGTATTACTCAGCAACCCAAAAGAATGAAATCTTGCCATTTGCAACTACGTGGATGGAACTGGAGGGTATTATGCCAAGTGAAATTAGTCAGTCAGAGAAAGACAAAAATCATATGACTTCACTCATACGAGGACTTTAAGAGACAAAAACAGATGAACATAAGGGAAGGGAAACAAAAATCATATAAAAACAGGGAGGGCGACAGAACAGAAGAGACTCATAAATATGGAGAACAAACTGAGGGTTACTGGAGGGGGTGTGGGAGGGGGGATGGGCTAAATGGGTAAGGGGCACTAAGGAATCTACTCCTGAAATCATTGTTTCACTATATGCTAACTAATTTGGATGTACATTTTAAAAAATAAAAAATAAAATTAAAAAAAAGAATGTTAATCAGGGTGCCTGGGTGGCTCAGTAGGTTAAGTGCCCGACTTCAGCTCAGGTCAAGATCTCACGGCTCGTGAGTTCGAGCCCTGCGTCGGGCTCTGTGCTGACAGCTCAGAGCCTGGAGCCTGCTTCGGATTCTGTGTCTTCCTCTCTTTCTGCCCCTCCCCTGCTCATGCTCTGTCTCTCTCTGTCTCAAAAATAAGTACGTTAAAAAAAATTTTTAAGAATGTTAATCAGCTGCCTTGAAAACACATCTCTAACCTTTTTGTTTGTTTCCACTCTACCACACTCCCACTCACCACTCTTTCTCACCTGGGCCACCATGTGAATACTAGTTAAGTACTAGAGGGCTAGCTGGACCTCTCGCTTATTTCCTCGCATCTTCTCTTACCGCTTCAAGATCCATTCTTCACATGGTAGCCAGAGTTACTTTTTTTTTAAAGTTTATTTATTTATTCTGAGAGAGAGAGAGAGAGAGAGAGAGAGAAAAGGGGGAGGAGCAGAGAGAGAGGGAGAGAGGGAGAATTCCAGTCGGTCTCCACACCGTCAACGCAGAGCCTGATGTGGGACTCGAACTCGTGAACTGTGAGATCGTGACCTGAGCTGAATCAGAGCAAGAGCCGGACGCTCAGCCGAGGGAGCCCCCCAGGCGCCCCACCAGAGTTACGTTTTTAAAAGGCGTGGCAAAGCTTATCATTCCTCTGCCTAAAATTCTCCAATCATGCTTAGAATAAAATCCAAATTCTTTGCTTGGGCCTACAAGGCTCCACCGCATTCGTGTGTGTGATTGGGTGCTGGTATCTCAGATCTGCACACAGTTAAAATGGGAAGCTTCCTAGAGTCTTAGTTATCAGCTGGCTGGGAGAGGGTAGACCAGGTCTAGGAGAATAAACACAGCTGTAGGAACGTACCCAGTCACAGCATCAAGGCAGGTGGCAGATTTGGGTCCAACACAGGCTGGCCTCAGTATTCTTAGGGGGTCGGTCTGGGAGCCGGGTATTGTAATAAGGCTCTCAAAGCAGTGACGCTACTCCCCAGGCTGATGCTTCCAGGCCTGTTAAGGTCAGAGCGCTGCTTGGCGGGTTCCAGCTCCCCAGCGACAGCCAGCAAATCACCTGTGCTCCAAACAGGACTCCAGTCCAGGAGGGAGCTGGTTTGCATTCTGGAATCCAGCGGTTGGGAAATAGGGAGCAAGAAGGAAGGTTAGATCTTGGTAGACTGAAGTATACTCAAGGCGGAATGAGCCCTTGTGGGCCACACCTGCTATGGAGCGTCACAGGGCTCATATTAATTCGGGGTCGGGCAGAGAGAAGCCCCGTGCTTGATGGTTTTCAACACCTGTAGCTGGATGGGGGCCTCTGGAATCCAGGCCTCGCTTTGAGCCTCAGATCCTCCTCTTTCCCTCTGAGCGGGGACCCACTTGCCTCTTTCACTGTGGCCTGTTCTGCCATAGTGTTCAGTCAGTACTTGATATTCGGGGGGAAAGGTCCGAGCCAGAAGAGGGTTTTTAAAATGAAAAGCTGTGCTGACCCACAGCCGTCCCTTCATCCATTCACTGTGCCAGTCTTCACAGGGGAGCACTTAGTGATTTTTATTTTATTTTATTTTATTTTATTTTATCCTATTTAATTTTAATTTTAATTTTTTGGCTAAGGCTGCAGGGCTTCCCCAATGTTTGATGGCTGGTGAAGATGTTTGCTAAGCCTTTGTTGGTGACAACAGAGTCTACATTTCTCTTTGGGCTTAATGCAACCTGTTCCATAATTTCTTTAAGCATCTCCACGTTGGCCTCTACAGTCACCTCTTCACATTTCTGTCACTTCCTTCGTATTGCTTTCATAAGCCACATTCATCGTAGGATTTGCCTCCAGCACCCTTGTGAGATCACACCCATCCTAGTTTCTGCATTGCTTCATGTTTTTTCTTGCTGGGATCTGGTAACGTTTCCATCTGCATCTTGATTCTCTGTTTTCTGCTTAAAAAAGAAATCAAGCCTCTCAGAACTCCGAGGCACCGAAGACCATTCATTTTCAACCTCTGATTTCCTGGTGGAAAGCAAGACATGGGTATTCCCTGGGAAAGTGCGTCAGACATTCTTCAAGGGACAGATCTCGTTCTGGAGGTGGACGTCAGAGATGTGCACAGCAGGAGGTGGAGGTTGATGTAGCTCATCTTTGAGAAAAGAGAGTTTTACTGTCTTGAGCTTCTTGCGTCTGAAAATGAGAGGTAAAGGCAAAGAAAGGAGAGAGCTGGATTGTTTCAGTGGAAACATTTTCAGTTATTAGCAATAAAAACGGTAGACCACTTACGAGTCATTAGAGTAGCTTACCATTGTGGGTGCGGGGTTCTTGGAAATCATTGAGAAAAGGGAGAGAGGGTCACCTGCCTAACTGGTTTTGGCAGTGTGCTGCCTTACAGGCAGGTGGATGGGATACATTGGAGATAGAACAAAGAACAGCTGACAGGATAAGGGACGTCATAGGACACCTCCCACAGGAAGATACGGAACCTTGTTGAGCATCTACTGGGCCAGGACAAGCACATACTCTTATTTTCCTCCTCTCCTTTACCCTTGTGTCCAGCATATACAGAGTTGGGATTGTAGTTTTAATTAATTTGATCGCCCCATGGGGCTCGGGGCTGCCATACTGGGGAGTGCAGGATCCTAGGGGAGCGCACGACCTGGAACAGAGGGGTAATCAACAAATGGTCATTGGCTGTCAGAATAAACGAAAGGACAGATGAACAGTGGAACAATCAAGATCGGTCTACTTGCCTCACGGGGTCGCTGTGAGGGTCACAGGGTTTAATATACATCTGAGAACTTTAACAAACTTTTCAAGCTGCCATTCTAGAGGAAGGTGGTATTTCAAGCACTACTTGGAAACTTGCACACAAGCGAACCTAATTTATCATTTTTGGACGGAAATATATTGAAATGGAGAAAACACTTTGTTATCTTCTTAAAGCTTTTAACTTGGATCCCAAGTATTTTATCATTTGAGCAGGGGAGTATAAGCGGGTTGAACTTTGACTATTTTTAAGAGCATTAACTACTGGGAAGAGTTGTGTGTCTGATGTCAGTTCTTCTTCTTACCACATTATCAACTTTCAGCTTCTCCTGTCATCTCCTGCTTAACTTAAGAGCCCCTCTCCCTCCCTTCCCTTCTAGTTTGTTTATAATCTGATATGTTCTGAACAACCACGGAAAGAAGCTGATAAGAATTATATGCCAGTCACTGAGTGTCGGGAAGGCTCCAGCTGACCCACTGCGTATGAGCAAGACATACGCCAAGACTTGTGTCTCTGTATCCAGAGGGGACAGAGGTCAGGAAGGCATTCTTGTGACATTTAATTCAGAATTTGGACATTGTTGGCCCTCATTTACTGCTGGGCTAAGGCTTCATCCAGAGGGCCTTGTACGTGGTTGTGATTTTGTTGTTTTGTGTTATTTCTAGGCACCGTCCAAGTTGGGTTCTTTCTAGCTATAGGCACCTTGCACTTTGTACAGGCCTTCTTTGCAAAGGGACGAAGTAAGGACTAGATTGAGTATTAGGCGATATTGGCCCTCTTGCTGGCTTAGACAAGGCTTCTATTTGACGTTGAATACAGAGGATACATGCTTCATTCGTTGGGCCACTTTATTGTGCCGTTAAAAAGTTAAGTACTTCTGACAATCTTGATGCATATTAGCAAGAACTGTGTCCTGCAGGTTTTTCAGGAGAGGTTCTGACCGATGCATGAGGAAGTACAAGCATTGTCAGAATTGGGCCCGGCCTTCAGGCTTTGTGGCGCCCGGGCCAGTGTGTGCCCGGCACTGAGCACAGAGATGGGCACAGATGAGAGTTCCGTAAATAATTGTTGGGTGACTAGTGAACGAATGACGAGTGAAGGAACCAGCGTGTGTATGAAAGAAACAACAGTGCACGTAAGTTGCCCCTCGGTTGTCGTGGGATTAGGCACATCGCGGTTCTTAGCTAGTCTGAGGAATTTATGCTGACCTTACTTGATTGCCTGGGAAGGTTTTCCCTGGCACACTCAGACACAGCTGTCTGTTCAGATATTATCCAACAGCAGCCTGCTTTGTCAAACACCAGAAGCTGGTAGACTTGGTCTTTTTCATATCTTTAAGCAACGTGAAATGAATATTACAGAGAGTTGCTCTGAACCACCTGCTGGCAGTCACTGTTTCCCTAGGGCCAGCTGAGTCAGAGACACCCACTGGATCCAATTTAGTTGCTCTGATTTAATTGGCAATTTTGCTGGGTAGCTGGAGGGGCCTTGCCTTCATCTCTGGCAGATCTGGCTGAGTTGTACAGAGCAAAGGGTCTGGAAGGGAGCTGCTCTGGGCCACTTGAGCCTCATTGGGCAGGCTGCTGGACTCCTACTTCCTCAGGGTCTCATAGAGGAGAAGCAGGAAGTGGACAGGCTAGTGCTGTCATGCCAGTGGCTGGCCCTGAGACCAGGACAGCTAGGAGGGGGCGGTCACTGCCCTCTTCTTGCCCAGGGTCCCCAGTAGATGGGAAGCAGAGAGCCCTGGTCTTGGGTGTGGTCAAATTCACATTGCTGTCTGACCCCAAGCGAGAGACAACCGGTGGCCAACATTTTCATTTTTGTCCTTTGAGGGATGTGGTTTCATGAAAGTAACTGAAAAATCGATCACATGAAATAATGTTCACATCAGAGGAATGAGAGACTTGGCTTTCTAAGACATTTTGTTTGGACTTATTGAAGCCATTCTACTGCTAGGGGAGGAAGAACCTTCCTTCTACCTTTTCTCTTTCCTTTCCACCCCAATCTTGCCCTGTACAAGTTTTGAAGTATTCCAGACCATGTAAGGACCAAAGTAACTCAGAATCAGGGACCTCATGGAAGAGAGAAGATCAATGACAGTGGTGTTCAGCAATGAAATCAACAGATCCCAGGGCAGCCAGAATGGAGGCCATCAAGCGGGGGAGAGACTTGATTAGCACCATTGGAGGGGACCCTCAGACTTTCAGGGGGAAGGGTGAGCTATCCAGAGGCCCTGAGGTGGTCCTGGAGGAGCTGAGGCTCCAGCAGATTTCACCAGAGGGACTCAGTGTACTCCTCTCCCCCATGTTTGATTTTTAACTCTCTGGACCTTGAGGTCTGAGAAATTGAGTTATACTTAATTAGTAACTCACATGACTGCATTGTCACCTGCATAGAACTGAGCATCTCATCTTGGATTTTTTTTCCTAATGCTTTTGGGAGAGACAGAGGATAGAATGAAAGAAAAAAAGACATACCATCATTCACTACCCTCGGGGAGTTTCAGTCGTGTCACGGAAGCCGTAAGTACAATGTTGACAGAAGTGCAAAACGTGTCAATTCTGCGAGAGGAGACTGGATGAAAAACTGCTCTGAAGGCTTGCATGAGATTCTGACTCCCATCAACTGTTGTTAGACGGCATAAAGCTATGCCATGGCACCCCCAAGGAGCATAACTTTCCGGAATGTAGACCTAGATATTTATTAGAGTGTACTTTTGCATGTTTTACCCCTGACTGAATATAAAACTCCACAAATGCCCCCCCCCCCAAGAACCCTTTCCATAAGACGTAGATAAAGCAGGTAGAGAGTTGATTGAAGGAGTAAGCATGACCCATGCTATTAAGAAGTCACACTTGACTAGTTGCAAGCTGATGAATTAATTGAGTCAAGTCAAAACAAAAGAAGATCACAGCATTTCAATGCACACACATAAAAACACACACACATACACACACACATCACTTAAGTCAAAGATCCATGAGCTTCTCTTTATTGGAAAAATTTAACTAATCAATCCATGCCAATCAGATGGCAAAACAGATTAAAAGAGAAACTGGTTTCATGCATCTGACATCAGAGATGGATTCAACACCGGAGAGGTGTTTGGAATATCAAAAATATGAGTCTTCAAACCAAGTAGGAACATGAAGCCTTTGGAATAAGACTTCCTCGTATATTAGAACCATCGTTGCTTCCGGTTGACTGAAGAGTTCCAGCAAAGCCAAAAATGATGCTTTTGAAGACAACAAAAGCAAAGCAGAGGCCCCCCAACCAACCTGTGCCTAAGAATCATGTGGGAGTTTATTAAAATTGCAGAGTCCTGGGCCCCACCAAGAGAGGGTAGGATTCAGTAAGCCTCAAGTAGGGCTTGGGAATCTCATGTTTTGATGAGTTCTTTGGATGATGCAGGACTATATTCTGGGAAACACTGACCTATGGCCACCATCCAACTAATAGAAAATACTACATTAGCCATTTTCCTATTTATTTACTCAAAACTGATTAATCTGAACCTCGCATGTGCCAAATGCTATGCCAGGGATACAGAGACCCGTATTACACAGAAGGTCAGAGTTGAGTGGAGCCTAAAAGTCTTAGAGGGCAGTCTAGTCGTCGTTATCGCTTACAAATAATCTAATGCACAAATAACACTAATGCCCCAAGAAATGAATTTGAGGGCAGACATATCATTCTTATTCATTTATTATATGGAAAAGCCTGGGAAGGGTAGAAGCAGTATTATTTGGGATAAGCAATTAAATGTGAGCATCATATGACATACTCTATAATGGACACCCACCCTCCACTATACCAATTTTTCCCAAGACAATTTTGGCAGAATCTCATTTCCAAATGCGTGGGCTCCGTCACGTCTCTCTGAATCCTTGTTCAAGCAGAAACGTGCGATTGCTGCCTGGAATAGGAAGTTGAGACCACCGGTCCACCACCTCGTAGAGGAAATTAGTACTTAGACACTACAAGACAGAGGTTTTGACTAACCTAGGGAGAACCCGATAATCCAGTATCCAAGATACTACACTATTGCGTGGGTAGGCTTAAAAGATTCACCTCGGTGTCACAGAAAGTGTTATTCTCTGGTCTGGGGCTACGGAACCCACGGCAAAAGTAGTTTTAAGTGATATTTTAAGGTTACGCTGAAAATGAGTCGCAAAACTAAGAAGTGAGTTTCTGCTCCTGTGTGCTGTTCATTAAGAATTTGTGATAGAGTGTCCTTTATGTTTTCTCTTGACCGTGTTTCCCCGGGGGAGGTGGGAATGACTAAGATAGATGTCTATGAAAGAATGAATATTGATGATACATTATGTAAGGCTCAATGAAAGTTGTGAATTCACCAGATGCTTGGAAAGTCAGCAGCTTCTCTATTATGCATTTCCTTGGCCTCAGCTTGGATGTTTTCCAAGAAGCAGTTACAGAAGCAAGTGGAAGGACCTGGTGTGAGTGAGTGTGTGTGTGCATGTGAATTGGTGTGTGTGTAAACTCTAACTTGTTAAAATGAAGAATGTGTGAGCAACTTTCAAATCTTTCTTTAACTGAATGATGAGCTTAGATTTTATAGGAAATCAAATTAGAGGCTGAAAAAAAAAAAAAGAAAAAAGAAAAAAGAAACAAACCCAGGATCCTTACTTCTAAGCAGGCTGGCCTCTGGGCAATCATTTTTACGGGAACCAGGTCCTTACTGCTAAGTTTGCTTAGCAACACGTTTTCTTGATGACGGTTCTCAAAGCAGAGGGAAGTGAATGGAGGTTTGATTAACCACAGGCCATAATGGCTATATCAGTTTCTTTTGTAAGTGAAAGATTGTCTTTGCATATTCATAAGGGGGGTGTCTAACCAGCCCTGCTGGATCTGTCAAGGCCTCTAAGCTGTGCTGGATTAGTAAGTGTATGGGAGGCCTCCCAATGGGTGGCCCCGGGGACATTTTTGCACAATCAAGGAATTCAGATTGTACAGAATTTACTCACTGTAAAAGTTGTTAGGCGTAGAAGAAGGTTATAGAATTTATTTTTCCCATAGATCTTTAAGGACAGGACAGAAACTCACTGAATAGGTTGGACTCAATACAATGCTGAAGCCGTTGAAATTAACTATTACTGGGGTGGAGGGGGCTAAAGGAACCGTAGAAACCCAGAAGCATGAAAGTCAATCCAATTATCTCAGCAGCTGGGGGTGGGGGCTCGTATATAAATTGGGCATTGTGTGGGATGAAGGACACATTTCGTATTTTAGGATAATTCAGATTCTCCTAGTAATGTGCTAACAGTAATGAGCTTGGCCACATGGGTCTAACCTGTTAAAATTTATCTATCTGCCAGAGTCATCTGAATTAGAAAAATAAATACAAGGCTCCTATTATTTATACCAGAGTTAACCAAATGCTAAAGTTTTATTTCATTTATGTAATATTTTTCCTTTTAAAGTTACTTTTTTTTTTTTACTTTTTTTTTTTTTTTAACGTTTATTTATTTTTGAGACAGACAGAGACAGAGCATGAACGGGGAGGGTCAGAGAGAGAGGGAGACACAGAATCTGAAACGGGCTCCAGGCTCTGAGCAGTCAGCACAGAGCCCGACGCGGGGCTCGAACTCCTGGACCGCGAGATCGTAACCTGAGCAGAAGTCGGACGCTTAACCGACTGAGCCACCCAGGCGCCCCTTAAAGTTACTTTTAATGTATTATTCTCCAAACAGGTTCAACTAAATGGTCAGGATCTGGGCTACCTTATTTACATCCTGTCTTAGAATTATGGGTTAGAATCCAATGCTCTTTCCACAAGATCATGTCACTTCCTTCTGAACAGTTCTCATCTTGGCATTTTTTAATTCTACAGTTTTGCAAGAGCATTAATATGTCAAAGAGTATTCCATTCTAGAGATTTGAATCTAGAGAGGTGATCACAGGTACCTGTCTAAAAGTAGATAAAAAACAGATTTCTATACCACTGGCTCCTCTCTGCTCTACATTTCATAACATCTACAGCGAGAACATGTTTACCAACATTTTGCAAGAGACACATGTAAAGGTAAGACTTATTCACAGCAGTATTTTTTTTTAAGTTTATTTATTTTGAGAGGGAGAAAGAGAAAGTGCGAGAGCTTGGGAGAGGGGCAAAGAGAGAGAGAGGAGAGAGAATCCCAATCAGGCTCCGTGCTGTCAGCACAGAGCCCAACACGGGGCTTGAACCCACAAACTGCAAGATTGTGACCTGAGCCAAAGTCAAGAGCTGGGGGCTGAACCAACTGAGCCACCAAGGCATCCCTCGCAGCTGCTTTAAAACAATTCCTACCCGGGGCGCCTGGGTGGCGCAGTCGGTTAAGCGGCCGACTTCAGCCAGGTCACCATCTCGCGGTCCGTGAGTTCGAGCCCCGCGTCGGGCTCTGGGCTGATGGCTCAGAGCCTGGAGCCTGTTTCCGATTCTGTGTCTCCCTCTCTCTCTGCCCTCCCCCGTTCATGCTCTGTCTCTCTCTGTCCCAAAAATAAATAAACGTTGAAAAAACAATTCCTACCCAAGATAAAAACTTAGTTTAGTGAATACAGACACTGAGTAGTAAATGCTTTTCAGAGACTTGGTTTTGCCTGTGAGCTCGTAGAGACCATTATTTGATCCCTAAATTCAGCTTCCAGGAACCTTGAAACAAATGTACGCTGCATTATTCTCATTATTCAATTATGACAGCCTTTCCCCCAGCATTTTAATTAGCACTCATTTACTGAGAATTAAACTGTCATTTTAGTTGAACTCAAAGGAGTACCCCAGGGACATGCATTCCACAAGATAATAAAAGCGCCATATAATTCTGATGCTTCCACAATTTAGATTGGAGCCACGACAGGACTTTTCTGTCAGCCATTTCTGATGGGACTTCATCATAACGCTTAAGGCCGGGAGTGGGGGCAGGGAGCACCATGATTCTATACCTGAAAACGTGAGGCCAAATGATGCTGGATCAAGACAGTCCAATCTTTGGTTCCTACTTGACGCTGTTGAGCAGAAAAGTCAAAGGAAAGGATCAGCGTGTTGGACATGTGGCTTCCACCCTGCTTTTGCCCCATGACAGCTGTGTTTTCCAGGGAAGTATTAGGCTCTGCTTTCCCACAGGTGCGACGGATGCCGTAATGACTGGGCCGTGACTGTGGCCTTGGCTGCTTTCTAGATCTGCCCTTGCTTCTTCAGATCCATCCCTTTTCCTTGCTGCTCGTGGTATAAACCATTTCATGTCTGAGTGTGGCGGGAAACTGTCACGGCGATGAAATGGAGAAGCACAGTAGAATGTCCCATTGTTATGTCTGACAAATGCCATTTTCTTTCATTTCTCAACATTCAAGGTAGAACCAGTGGGTTTTTTTTTTTTTTTTTTAAGCCCGCTTTGAGACCTGGTTCATCTTACAGACTTTCATGCTTTCCACTCCGTCCGCCAAGTAATTCACCAGTTTTGGAAAGCTGAATGACCTTAGTCGATTCTAGCAAGTATAAATCACAGGACCACAATTAAAAGGCATAGACTTCCAATTATAAATAAGTCCTAGGAATATAATGTACAGCATGGGGACCGTAGTTGACATAGCTGTATTATATATTTGAAAGTTGCTAAGACAGTAGTTTCCGACACTTCTCATCACGCGCGCGCGCGCACACACACACACACACACACGTTGAAATTATGTGTGGCGATGGATGTTAACTAAATTTATTGTGGTGGTCATCTCACATTATATACGCATTGAATCATCGGTTGTAAACCTTAAACCAATACGATGTTATATGTGAATTGTTTCTACGTAAAACTGGAAAAAAATCACAGAGCCGCAGGACTGTAGAAGAAACATGACCTTAGGAATCCGGTAGTATCCAGCACCCCCATTTTATAGTTGGGAAGATTGAAGGTCACAGAAATGAGATGGCATTCCCAGGGCCAAATTAGGTGGCTTAATTTATGGGAAAATAAAACCAGAGCTCCGTCATTCTGGTTTTCACGTATTTGCCTTCTCTATCCATACTGTGAGGCAAGCAGTATCTTATAGTGGGGAAGACCAGGAAGTCTGGGCTCCACATGCCTGGGTATGAGTTCCAGCTCCATCATCTTCTACTGAGTCACTTAGAAGATGCCTTAGTTTTCATGAAGGTCCTATCTCATTTCCAACATGCAGTAAGAGCTCAGAAATATTATCTCTGGTCTTTACTATATCTCCCTGTTTTCCATGAGTCCTTACAGCCACCGTAGCGTAGGAAGCAGGCCTTTGGGTTTTATCTGTCTGTCCCCCAGGCCTTAACTTCCCACCATGCGTTGTTACCAGCTCTTTGTGCTTTGGCTCTAAACCTCACATGCAAGGTAAGTGGTATCAGTCCATCTTTAAGATGAAAAAAAGAGGCACAAAGAAATAATTTGCCCAAGGCCCGTAGCGCACAGATTAGGAATCTCTTTGATTACAAAATCTAGACAACTTCCATGTAGGTAAGGTCATTCTCACTTGTAGCTCTAAGGCTAGACCTTTCAGATGTTGTCTATTTCAGATGTTCAGTAGACAACATCTGAAATAAACGCAGAGTTTATTGTTGGTGGACGACAAGGCAGTGTGCCTCTTCCCATATCATGCTTTTGGAAGTACGTCCTATTGTTTGCTAGTGACACGGCTTCGCCTCTAAACCTCTTGCTCTTTGGCAATAAAAGATGAATCTTTTCTCACCTCTGATTCCCTGCAAGTCATGTGCGTGGAGAAGGAAGCTGAGAAGTCCTGTGAGAAAGAAAGGTGAATTTTTAATAAGAGTGAGAGTATCTTACATTTTTGTTGATTGGGGTTGTATTTGGCTTTAGAAAGACAGAAGCAAAGAAGAAGTCTTCTTGGGAAAACAGACGAGCACAACTTGATAGAGGAAAATGGGAAGATTCGTTTTTTTTTTCTGCTTGTCACAAAATTCTCCAGGAATATTTGCTCCGCTCTCGCTGATAGCCTGCCATATTGATGTTCCCCACACAGACCGCTGAAGTACAGAGCCCTTACAAGACTTCTTGTTAAATCCTTGTTTCCTTTTAGTTCAAGTGAACGCTTTTATTCTTGTGTGTGATTTTGAAATTTCTTGGCAAAGCTAAGGGGGGAAAAAAACTCCTTCTGAACAGATGAGCATCTCTCCTCCTCGTATCGATTTGAGAAAAGGAGCTTCTGCCAGATAATTTCATCAGGATTAAAGAGTTCTGATGTCTGCCCTGCAAATGTGAGATTGTAGGAAGTGGCCAGGATGGAATGATGGTTTGTCAGAAGCCAACCTGAGGCAGGCCAGCTATCCTCTTGAATATTGTAAAGATAACAGTCAGCCCATCAGCCAACATTTACCTATTTTAGAACCATCAGTGGACATAATGGCATCTTCAACCTTAGGAATGTACCTCTTCATGAGAAGAAAAGCAACAAACACGTAAATAAATCCAGGATCAGACAGTAAGCTAATCGTACCGCATAGGAAATAGTAAGTTGTAGTTCACTAAATGCCCTTCTCTGCATCATGTCACTTAATCTTCACAAGGGTTGATTGTGGTTTTCCAGGTAGGCGCTGGGCACCGGGGTGGGAGACACATTCTCTCTGGCTGTCTCTCTCTTTTCCATTCCATTCGCTCTGGGTTGGTATTGTGCCTTGAATCACCCTTCCTTCCTGTCATGGAGGTAAGAGTCTCTGCCTCTATTTGAACTCTGGGTCATCCTCTTGTATCTGTGACTACTCCCTCCCGAGGTGAGCTCACCCAACTCAAGGACTTTACATATCATCACCATGTGGATGCTCCCAGATTTATATCTTCATCCAAACTCTCCTCTGAGCCCCACATTCACATATTTTACTTGATAACTAACTGCGGAGGATGCTGTAATTAGATGGCTCACAGGAATTGCAGTGTTAAGCTATCCAAAATGGAAGTCTTGATTTTCTCCTGCTCTCAAACTCTTTCTTACCGTACCCTACCTCCATCCCTCCTGGTCGTACATGCTCCCCCGTGGGCCCAGGCTGGAAACTTAGGAGTTACCCTTAATTTCTGTCTTTCCATCCTTGCCAACACATAGTCTATGAGCAAGTCCCCTTGACTGGACATCTACAATATACTTCATGCTCTTTGTTCCTCCTCATCTTCTCTTGTCACCATCTCAGCTCACATCATCGTCGTCTCCTGGCCAGGCTACTGCGGTGGCTCCCTTATCTATTTCCCTGTGGCCACTCTGCCCTTCCAACCACCCCTGACATGCGCTTCCCTACATAGTATCTAGAGAGATCTTCTTTTTTTTAAATGTTTATTTATTTGTTTTTGAGGGTGAGGGTGCACGTGCATGTGTGCATATATGCGTGGGGGGCGGGCAGAAAGAGAGAGTGGGAGAGAGAGAATCCCAGGCAGGTGCTCTGCTGTCAGTGTGGAGCCCGACATGGGGCTTGATCCCATGACCCGTGAGATCCCGACCTGAGCCAAAATCAAGAGTTGGATGCTCAACCGAGCCACTCAGGCAAGGCGCCCCTCTAGAGGGATGTTTAAAAAGCAAAACAAAACAGAGCAAAACAAAACCAATTCATGTCTTCCCCATGCTTAAATCTCTTAATGACCTCTAGTTCTACTCAGAAAACATTTAAACTCCTTCCCCTGCCTTAAATGCTATATGGGATATGGCTCCTGTCCACGTGCGAAACTCCCCAACCTCATTTGGGGCTCCTGTCCCCCTTGTCACCATTTCTCAGCCTTCCCTGGCTTCCTGACACTTTCTAGAACACACCAAGCTCTTTCCGACACCAGGAGCTTTGCAACCTCAAGCTCTTTCCGACACCAGGAGCTTTGCAACCTGTCGTCGTCTTTCCCTTTCTGGTTCTTAGCCTGGCTCCTCCTTATTTTCCATGTTTTCATTTTAAATTTAACCTCGCCTGGTCACCTCTTATTTCTCTACCACCACACCTGGTGGATTTTCTTCTTAGAACTTACTTTTGTCTAAAATTATTTCGATCTGGGGCATCTGAGTGCGTCAGTCGGTTAAGCGTCCGACTTCGGCTCAGGTCATGATCTCGCAGTTTGTGGGTTTAAGCCCCGCATCGGGCTCTGTGCTGAGAGGTCGGAGCCTGGAGCCCGCTTCGGATTCTGTGCGTGTCTCTCTCTCTACCCTTTCCCCGCTCACGCTCTGTCTCTCTCTCCTTCAAAAATCAATACACATTAAAATTATTTCAATCTGGAAGTGGGATCCTCCATGTATTTCGGGGCAATTTTCCAAATGTCCCTACTTTGGGCTTGACTTCAAGTCACCTGCTTAACTCTTTGTACCGATGGCTCACAATGGCATCTCCCAGAATCCTGCCTTACCTTGATTTCTAACAAGGCCAACGGATTTATCCAAGCCACAGAGAGGCGAGTTTTTCCATTTTTGCCAGTCAAAGCGCTTTGCACTTTACTGAAGCTTGGGTGACAGTGGTGGTTAATAATGGGAGGGTGGCTTTTGGAATAAGTGACAAAGAACGTGTCTGGCGACTGCGTATGACTGATGCATTTTCACTAAGGAAATTCCAAAACTAATTGTCAGTGATTTTCAGTTAGCTGCCACTTGTGTCTCTCCTCTCTTTAGTGGAATGGAAAGAAAACTCTGCTTACCCTCATGTAGACACAAAATGAAGACCAATGAAGTCTTTGAACTAGGAAGGGACACTTGTAACCTGGGCAGTTCATTCTGGCTTTATTTAAGGATGGTTTTAAAGCCCCAAGAGGCAGCTTCTCGGGCCAAACATTTTGTATTTCTCCTTGCTTTCTTTTCTTGCTCATGGCCTTGTCATCCTTGTTAGGTGCCCGCTGTAGAGTCACCTTTGCCGGAGAGAAAAATGAGTAAGACAAAGACAGAAAGACATGACACCAGAAGAGGGTGGTTGGGTCGGAGTGCAGGAGAGGCCAGTATGAACAATCTCTGCTCCTACCTGTTTTAATTATCTCCCAGTTTAGTTCAACGCTTGCTTCCCTGTGGCTGTCATGGTATCTGAGTATGTTGAAATGTAACACCGCCGACATTGGAATGATGCTCAGTAACGCACTCTAATTAAAGCCAGCCACCGGCGGCCATAGGAGCTCTACGTGAAGGAGGTGATGCCGTGAATCTGATGCCTGAGAGAGAAGGAAGTAGCAGGGAGGGCAAGAAATCGGAAGTCTGTATGAGGAGCTCGGTGTTCAAGTCTTGACCGTTGGCTACTCATGCGTCCTCCGGGTCTTAGGAGAGCCCCCCGCTCTGGTTTTGCTTCTCCAGAGTGAGGAGAGCTGATGTGGTTCAGGTGGGAAATATCCAAAAATAAACACACACAAAGAGCTTCATTCCATAGGGGAGAAAACCGAGGCCTGGAACAGGCGTGTAAGGACACAGCCAAGTTTCACCCAGGTCACTTTTCACACGACTGCTTATAGGGTGAGGCTTGGTGATGATCAATGAGTTGCTAATCAATGTGCAGTATTGGCAACTAAGCTCCGGTGGTTTTTCTTAAGAGATAGGCTACAGCTGGCTAGGCCATGAAGCTGCATCAACTCTGCTGATAAACAGAGACCAAGTCAGGGTCAGTGTCATCTCCATTGACTCTCCCGCTGCTTCCTACCCCCAGTGGATCGTGATAAATGGCACCATCTCGCTCAGTTCCTTACGTTGAATCCTAGGGGTCGTCCTTCACCCTTGCATTCTTCTGCTGCTCACATTCGACCCCTAAGAGGCTCCGTCCACCTGCCTTCACAACAATCCCTATTCGTCCATTATCCAGCTCTGTCACCACCACCACAGTCCAAGCCAATGCCGTCTCTCCCCGACTACTGGACATGACCCCTGAGCAGCCTCCTACTTCCCCGCCTGCCTTTCTACTACCTGTCACCCTTACAGCAGCCGAGTATTGTTCTTCACATAAATCAACTCATTTTCACGCCGCTGCTTGAAACCCTACAATGATTTTCCATTACAGTTAGGAAAAAAAAAAAAATGCCAACACCTCACCCTGGCCTATAAGTCCTTATATAATCTGGCTCCAGCTAATTTCTCTGGTTTCATCTTGTACCTCTTTCCCCTTTGCTCACCGCACTGCAGACACATTGGCCTTCTTCTGTTCCCTGAAGATGCCGAGGCCGTCCCTCCCGAGGCCTTTTGTACCGCTGCTCACTCTGGAATGCTCTTACCCCAGACACTCTCCAGGCTGACTTCTCATCACTCAGAACTCAGCCTCCAAGGTCTCCTTCCCAGAGAGAAGTTACCGGTTGCCCCCCTGCACACACACTGCCATACACAGTCCCCACCGCATTATTCTGCTTTGTTTTCCTTGTGGCACTTACCCCTCTCTGAAATGATTTTATTATTTTCAGTGATCTTTGACTCTGCTCTCT
The DNA here is from genome assembly GCF_014898765.1 of Herpailurus yagouaroundi. Classification (NCBI taxonomy): domain Eukaryota; kingdom Metazoa; phylum Chordata; class Mammalia; order Carnivora; family Felidae; genus Herpailurus; species Herpailurus yagouaroundi. The sequence continues at coordinate 13,969,121 of NW_024412402.1, read as the reverse complement.
AGAATGTAAGGCACAGGTACGCTAAGACAATGTGTCATTACCCGTTTTATTCTCAATGCCAGAAACAATGCTGGGTGCATAGAAGGGGCTTGCTCAATAAACAGTTGTTGAATAAATACAGGAATGAATCCATGAGGGTCGCCGTCATTAATATCATCACCATAGCAGCTGTCGCTTTTTACATGTGCTTATTATCCACCAGGGGCATTATCTCCATGAACCTCCACAGCAACCACATGACAAAGAATTAAGGTTGAAAAGGTTCTGACACTTACCCAAGGTTGCAGGTAGTAAAGAACGAAAGCGGTCCGTCTGAGTCCAAAGCCTCTGCTCTTCCAGTCTTAACACTGCGGTTACAAGGAATGGCTGGTCCTGCTTTGCTAGGGTGTGGGCTTAAAAACATTCATCCATTCCTTTTATTGGGTCAGCTGTTTATTTGGGACCAGTTTGCTGGGCACTGTATGAGTGAATTTCGCAGTGAACAAGATGGAATTCGTGCTTTCGTTTATCTTGCGCTCCAGTCATTATTTGGTTAGTGCTCACAAGAGTCATTCTGGTTGCATTCGTTTGCTGAGGGGCAAACGAAATCCCACATAACGAAATCCCACAGACCAGGTGGCTTGAACAGCAGAAGTGGATTTCCTCACAGTCCTGGAGGCTGGATGTCCAAGATCCAGGTGCTGTCAGGGGTTGGATTCCTCTGAGCCTTTCTCGTTGGTTTGCAGGTGGCCACCCCCTTGCTGTGCCCTCACATGACCTTTTCTCTGCTCATGCCCATCGACGAGGTCTCTTCCTTTCCCTGTAAGGACAAAAGTCATAGTGAAGTAGGGCCCCGCTGTCATGACTTCATTTACCCGTACCTTTTTATTTATTTATTTATTTATTTTTTTTTTTAAATTTTTTTTTTCAACGTTTATTTTTTATTTATTTTTGAGACAGAGAGAGACGGAGCATGAACAGGGGAGGGGCAGAGAGAGAGGGAGACACAGAATCCGAAGCAGGCTTCAGGCTCTGAGCCATCAGCCCAGAGCCTGACGCGGGGCTCGAACTCACGGACCGCGAGATCGTGACCTGGCTGAAGTCGGACGCTCAACCGACTGAGCCACCCAGGCGCCCCTACCCGTACCTTTTTAAAGGTCGTATCTCCAAATACAGTCACGTCAGAGTTAGGGCTTCAACATACAAATTTTGGGAGGACACAATTCCATTGATAACACTGATCGTTTGGAAATATGAGCCCTTTAAAGGCATGAGTAAAACCTGAATTTCCAACTGGATTAATATTAGTATCGTATAGGTCCTAGATTAAACTCATTTATATTAGCATGTGATGCCTGTCCGAGGCTATATTTCAAAGTCCAAGGCTATATTTTACAATGATGTGCAAAATCAGTTATTTTTGAGAGAAAGCCCTAAAGAAATCACATCGCAAATAAGGGCACTCACACATATAACGTTCATACGGCACGGGATGGCCAGAGAGGAACAAATTTATCTTGAATGTAGCCAAGTCTCTTTCTTCCATCTGTGTCTTCATAAGTGAATGAGGGACTTCTGTATATATTGGATTTTCATAACACATCTTCTAGCAAAGGTGTATAAAGAAAGTTTTGAAAGGATAGCGACTGAAGAAGGTATGAGGCAGGATCCGACTGGATTTGAATAATCTCTCCCAGCTGATTTTGCAGAACAGAGTGACCTAATGCTTGGCTGAGATTCGACTATATCTATGACTTTTGCCTGGAATACCAGCATCGATGATTAACTGATAGAGGGATACAGAGGCCTAAACACTTTAAAAAATAGTATCCATACAAGAGCATCTTTATATTTAGGTTTGAAAAAATTATTTTGGGGTGCTGTATTTTGCCTGTCTTCAAAAAATTAAAATTTTTATTTTCCTTGGCACATAACCAGTTTAAGTTCTAGAAGCTATAAGGGTTAGGGCAGGGCATAGTACTCCTTTTTGTCTAGCTAAAGGATTTAGCAGAGAGGCTAGAAGTGGGTAATGTTCAAGAAATGTCAGATGTTTGGAAAGCTCAGTTAAACAACACAATCACAACCATAAAAATACTGCATCATTAATAGACAGGTTGGGTGGTGGGCGATAAAATGGGTATAAAACAGGCTGAATTCATGTCCAAACACTGTCTCTGACTGGCCTGGGTTTCCTCATATGTAAAATGAGGCCTTAGGGGCTGGTTCCAAGTTCTCTCTAAAATGTCCTGTTTTATGGTGTTGGATGATGATTCCCAGTTGGAGATCAGGTAGGGTTGCCAGATTCAGCAAATACAAATACGTGTGTCTTGTATTGTACGTCAACCCTAATATGAGAAGATGTCCTGAGAGGCCCCTGGAGGATACAAAGTCATCACAAACGATCTGTAGCGTTCATGATCTTCTTGCATTTAATAGAGACCTGACTGCTTATGTTAAGCTTTGGAACTTGTAGCATTTCAGATTGGTTTTGGATCGGTTGAAAATGCTCCTCTCCCTACTGATACAGCCCCAGGCACAGAACTCAGAGCAAGCTAGGTGACCAAGTGCGACCGAAACCACTAAATTCTACTCCTGAAACTATTACACTGTATGTTCAATAACTGGAATTTAAGTAAAAACATGAAACATAAAAAGAAAAAAAGCAAAGAGAAAGAAACCATTGTAATGACCTTGCCCTAGCCTTGCAATGGTTCCCCAATGGGGCAGAAACCGGCCAGTAACACTCCTCAGGCAAGGTTCTGCTGGGGTCAAGACGGCAGGCAAAGTCTTGCTCTGCCTCTGTCCTTTTATAACAAGCCATACATGGGCATTCTGGAAGAATTTCCATGCCTAACAATGTACCGTCGTGGAAAATAATACATTACATCGGGAACTCTGGGATCCCGAACCAAATTCAGCCCCAGCCCGGCCACACTCTCAGAGGCCTGGGGAAGAAATGAGTTCCTGGATCAGGGAAAATCATTGCCTTGAAGAACTTTAGAAGAATGTGTGGCAGCAGATCTGTATAGACACCAGTCAGCTATTTGTTCCCTGTGCCAGCATAGTGCTGCACTTCCGGCATTTTGAGAACTGACTTACGGTTCAGGCCAGACCCTCACACAGCGAGTGAATTCGCCAGCCAAATTGCCCAACATCGTAGCAAAGAAAATGTGAGTCAAACAAAGCAAGACGGGCCATATGGGTTCTGGGTTTTGGGGTCGTAAATACAGGTTAGGAGCTTTATACCAATTGCTTCTGTCCCTTGACACATTTCCATTTTAAGGTTAAGTAGGTTTAATTACACAGCTCCTTTTCCCATCTTTCCTTCTTTTTGACATTACATAAGATATTTTAGGAACAGAGAAAGGTTAACGGGCCTGTGATGGGCCCTAGAATTAACTTCCTTAATTAAGCCTCCAGAAGACATCTTTTCATTTCTTTTAATGACCTGTCTTGGTTAAAAAAGACCCGAAGCTCCTGAAGTTTTGTGCAGGTCCTGCTTGTATAAGACCCGCGCAACCTAGCACATGATTGCAGCTTTGTCTTAGATGATGTTTCTGGTTTAAGCAACTGCTGTCATCAACAGGGGGGCCGAAGTTGATGGGCAACGAGAAGATTAATCCGTTCAGTGTTGTGACTTTGGAAAATTCACCTTTGCGGATTTAGACTCTTATTCAGGCATCGATTTATTTTTATAGAGCAAACAGATGAATATATCCCTCCTCAAATTATGCTCATCAAATATTTGTAAATTAAACTACAATTTAAATGTACCAGCTAGTGGACTACAGTCAAAAAAACCTTGCCACGAGTCTTTTCTAAAACTCCTGTCATACTCTTAATTTATCTCTTATCATTTAAGAATTTTTAATATGTTTCTCTTACACCAAGGCCTGCTATACATTAATTTCTTTCCTCTTCTTTCAAATTAGATGTCTTTGAGGAACCATCATCATTGATGAGACTTTTCAGAACCCATTTGAACATGACCAAATACTTGTAGATTTAAGGACACTCCCTGTGTTCCTAGTTTTTTTGGTTTAATTTGTCAGTATCTCATTTACATTTCCTGACATTATTGGAGGAGAAAACATATATCTATTAATGTTCTTGTTCTTCCAAAATGAGAATTCTAGCGTACTTCCTAATGTTACCATATCTATGTATCTATATGTATCTATCTCTCTATATGGCTGGCATCTATCTATTTCTATATCTATCTATCTATCTATCTATCTATCTATCTATCTCTATCTCTATCTCTATCTGGCTAGCAGATTCTGATTTAGAGCTCTGGACCAAGCCAATGAAATCTAATCTGTGTTTACCAAAGTTACCCAGAGGATACTGATGGGCACCCCATGTACATATGTGTGTCTGGAAATGAAGTCTGTCTTAGAGCTCCAAGCCCAGGGCAGTGAGTGGCTTCTGTTCCTTCTTCTTCAAGTCCTGTCTTCTACCTGATCACAGAACTTCCTGAAAAGGGAATTGTTGCTAAACAGCTTCTTGTGACATTGACCTCAGTGCTGAGCATGAAACAGAGAGCTGTTATTATCTAACTATGCAAATGTGAGAGTCAATGAATGTGCACTTGGTTGAAAGGGCGTGTGAGGGACAAAATCTGGAATCTGTTCCAGGTGCTTCCATGGTTCGCTCTCCCAGGTAATGGTTGGTTTCTTATGGTGTGTAGATCCTTCAGCTTGCTAATGGACATCCTGTGTTTCGTTACAAAAAGGGTTTGTAGAACCGAGATGGATTTCTAGGAGAATGTCTGCAAAATGGTGCCTTCTTAAAAATGGTGCCTTGTCTTTCCTCTTCCCCTAATTCAGATATTACGTGGTGTGGATGCCTGTCACCACTTGGTGTTTTATTCGTATTATACACCCTGAGTCTAATTCTTCCTATGAGTATTGATGTAGTATCCCTATTAAATAGAGTGGAAAATAAATGACCTTATGCCTGTCTTTTGCTCTCCTCTTCGGGACAGGGCTGGAATGAGCAAATTAATCTGGAATGGGATGGCCAGACTGGGAGGTGGCAGGGGACATGTGGCATGGGCACAGAGGGTGTGCAGATCCAGCTGCAAAGTTCAGAGCATAATATCCGAAGGGTAGGGCAGCCCAAAGCAGTTAACAGCATGGAATCTGCAGTAATTAGACAGAGCACGATCAGGAGAGACCAACAAGTAAACAATATATGGAGACTTTTCTGTGTTTCCCTCACCTGTAAAATGTAGGTAATTCAGTACTTCGTAAATTGGTTTGTTGTGAAGATTAAATTTGTTTCATACACATAAAGTATACCAAATGGTACCTGGCACATGGTAAGATTGAATTAACACGTGAAATAGTATTATTATCATGTTCTCATCAGCAGAAACCAGAGTAGAAGGTGGGTTCTGGGCTTTAGGAGTAGAGAATTAGGAAGGAAGGGTGGAAGATAGGGTGCAATGTAGCTTGACCGCTGAGTGGAGACTGCTGAGTTGGAGCTCTTGAAAGCTTTCCCACTTGAGTCCCAAATCGATCTTGAAGGCCAGTTGAGCTGAGCTTGAAGCAGAGGCTCCCAAGAACCCCAACATGGGGATATGGGGGAGCAGAGGCCGAGACCCAATTTCTACATCTGTTTAATTGGCCTCATCTCTTGACTTTCTCTCCTCCTGCCAACACCATCGGGCCCCAAGGGAAAGAGTTCTCTGACCATGTGGGAGAGTGGCTGGTGTCCATGTTAGCTATCTTAGACTGACAGCCCCCAGAAGGTAGGGCTTGGTTGTACTTGAGGCTATAATTCTGCTGAGTATATGTCACACGCAATTAAATGTTTAATAAATGATATGAGGTAGATCATTTCCCGTTAGGGTAGTGACCAAACTAACGTAGGTAATTTCATTATTAATATCAATTCAATTCCTTAACATCCGTCATTGGAGAATCACAAAGATCAATCCGTTGCAAATATTTCCACTAGATCTGCGGTTGCTATGTATTCTTCACATATGAAGGAATAATGTGGTACCTACTTTGCACAGAGACTATATCCCTTTCATTATTTCCTTCGTCGAACATGCACTGAATGCCTACTATGTGTTGGCAGGGGTACTTGGTACTCAAGAAGAACAAGATGAATGTGGCATGGTTCCTGACCCCAAGGTGTCATAAACTGGTACAAGGACAGAGACAAGTTGACAAACAGTTTATGAAAGTGCCGCCAGTTGGGCCAACATGAAGTGCCGTTGGGATCCAAGGATGATCAGCTCTACTCAGTGGTAGAGAGTCATGGTCAAGAAGCGCTGATAGAGGTGATAAGAGGAATCCCAGAGCGTCCTTGACTTTCGATGGGGTTACGTCCCAGTAAATCCATTGTGGGTTGAAAATATATTTAATACATCTAACCCACCGGACATCGTAGCTGAGCCTCGCCTACCTTAAATGTGCTCAGAACATTTACATTAGCCTGCAGTTGGGCACAGTCATCTCACACGAAGCCTTTTTTGTAATAAAGTGTTGGAAAATCTCATGGAACTTAATGAATACTGTACTGAAAGTGAAAAGCAGCATGGTTGTGTGGGTACAGAACAGTTGTCAGTGTAATGGTTGTTGACCCTGGGGATTGCAAGGCTGACTGGGAGCTGAGACTGGCTGCTGCTACCTATCCAGTATCTCCAGAGAGGATTGTACTGCCTAGCGCTAGCCAGGGAAAAGACCCAAATTCAAAATTCTGTGTACGGTTTCTACCGAATGCAGATCCCCATCATAGAGTCAAACCATCATCAGCTGAACCATGATAAATCGGGGACTGTCTATCCAAGGTCTTAAAAAATAAGAAGAGGTTTGTTTGGCAGAGAAGGGAAAAGGATTTGCAGCAGAGAAGCAGCTTGGGAAAAGGGAGAGGCATGAAACAGGTGTATTAGGAAGTCGGTGTAAAAGTAGAAAGTGGGAGAAATGGGTTGGGTGGCTACATAAGGGCAGTATCACCAAAGACCTTGCGTGAAAAACTTGACAGTGTTGACTTTATCAGAAATCATTAGAGTACTTAAGAAGATAATGTGATCAGGGGCGCCTGGGTGGCGCAGTCGGTTAAGCGTCCGACTTCAGCCAGGTCACGATCTCGCGGTCCGTGAGTTCGAGCCCTGCGTCAGGCTCTGGGCTGATGGCTCGGAGCCTGGGGCCTGTTTCCGATTCTGTGTCTCCCTCTCTCTCTGCCCCAACCCCCGTTCATGCTCTGTCTCTCTCTGTCCCAAAAATAAATAAAAAACGTTGAAAAAAAAATTAAAAAAAAAAGAAGATAATGTGATCAAACTTGCCTTCGAGAATGTTCTTTCTGATGACAGTTTGGAGGAGGCACTGGATGAGAGCAAAATATTACATAAGGGGACTGGGTGTGAAGTTGAGAGACTGTTTTAATGTGCACATCATATATGGTAAGGACCTAAGCTAAAGCAGGGCAAGGGGGATAGAAAGGAGGATTTAAAAAATCATTTAGGAGCATCCATGTGGTTGCAAATGGCAAGATTTCATTTTTAATGGCTGAGTAATATTCCAATATGTATATATAGCACACATTCCTTATCCATTCATCTATTGAGGGACACTTGGGCTCCTTCAATATCTTGATGATTGTGAATAATGCTGCAATAAACACAGGGGTGCGTATTTCTGAAATCACTACAACACCGTATATTAATTATACTTGAAATAAATAAATGAATATTAAACAAAAATCATTTAGGAGGCAAAATCAGAAGGACTTGGTAGCCAGCTGGATGTCTAGATGTGAAGGAGAAGTACTTAATGCCAAATACATTTTTTTTTAAATTTTTTTTTTCAACGTTTATTTATTTTTGGGACAGAGAGAGACAGAGCATGAACGGGGGAGGGGCAGAGAGAGAGGGAGACACGGAATCGGAAACAGGCTCCAGGCTCTGAGCCATCAGCCCAGAGCCCGACGCGGGGCTGGAACTCACGGACCGTGAGATCGTGACCTGGCCGAAGTCGGACGCTTCACCGACTGCGCCACCCAGGCACCCCAAATGCCAAATACATCTACTGTTGGTTATCACAGTCTGTGATGTATAGTTCTGCTTCGGGTCCTTACTGGTGATCCAAAGCAAATTGTGCCCCCATAGCCCTCAGAGGAAAAAACCTCCTAGAACAAAAAACGAATACATCTTAAGGGGATTTTGGATTTCATTGGGGTCTTTTCTCCACTTAAATTCACAGAAAAACCCAAGGAGGTTCACTAACTGAAAATTTATTGAGGGAGCTGATGGTGCATCCAGAGAGCATTGGTCTCCGTCTCTCGATCATTCCCTCCCACATTTGAGGTGCACACCAGTCACCCGGAGATCTGACTAAATTGCAGGTTCTGATTCATTCAGTCTGGGGTTGGGGTTTGACATCCCTCCTGTTTCACAAAGCTTTCAGGTGAGGGAGATGCCCTGGACCACGGTTTGAGTCGTCTGTGTCTCGACCGTTTCACAAGGAGGGAAATACGACTTGTTGGTGTGTCAAAATGGGCCCGACCTGAGGGCAACAATTGGAAAAATAGCACAGGTCTCAGGTTACGCTGCTGCTGTTGCTGCAGACCTTTCAAGTCTTGTCTGGGTGGGGCCTCTTGGGAATGGTACGCGTCCCAGGAAGAGACCTGGTAAAGTCCTATACAGTCCTATATAGTCTGAGCCAATAAGGTTGTCCTTGTGTTCCACCAAGAGCCACAAAGAGTTTTCTCCCCATGCTGCCCCTGGCATGTCTCACTGAGTAATCAAACCCCACCTCAAACCCCTGGCCCACACACAGTCCCACCTAGCCAAAAATGGGATAGCGTGAAGTTTTGTTAAACTTGCTGTGGGGGTGAGGAATATTTTGGGTTAAGAGTTATAAAAGGTTCTTTGTAGCAATTACAATATTTATGTACCTGTCACCAGAGACAAACAAGGCTGGAAATTAGGAAACTGACTCCTTCTTACCTTGTGAGTCAGCTTTCATCCATGCTTGACCTCTACTTACTGACCATGCGGTGCTCAGGTTACAGTTTGTTTATATATGCCAGCTCTTTAATTACGAGAGCATAAGTCCTAGGGACCAGGACCAGATGCTGGGGTTGGCATTGCCTGGTGGGAGACTGACAAATGGCCTTGGGTGGCTCAGACCCAACCTGGCCTGCTCTGGTTGCCTGAAATAGAGAGGAAATTTTGCTGTAGGGAGACTGCAGTAGGCTCTGAGATTAAGAGGAGTCTAGATGGAGGAAAAGCGCTACCTTGGGAATCAGGAAACTAGTTCTAACTCAGCAATAACTGGTTATGTGATTTTGGACGAGGCATTTTGTCTTTCTCGGCCTTAGTTTCTCTCTCTGAGAAATGAGGACGTAAGCCAGTGGTGTTCAGACTTGTTCTCTGCAGAACCCTACAGTTTTCATGGAGGTACTAGGAGGATCAGACTGGATCTACCAAAAAATTACCAACTCTGGCTCATATGGGTTGGTAGCTCCCCAACATACACACGCCCTTGCTGTTTGGTGTGATGGTAACCTTTTACCATTCCACAGAAGTGTTTCCACTGGTGAGGCCATGGATTTAGATTTTGGACTCCAAAAAATTTAACTCTAATGTTGCCCTCAGGAATCCTAGGAGCATGTCACACATGGAAAATACTTAGAAAAAAAGCACATTAACTATATGAATGTGACAGCATCTATTGTATTTCTGGGGTATACTTGATCTTTTTTTTTTTTTAAGCTTATTTATTTGAGAGAGAGAGAGAGAGAGAGTGCGCCAGCTGGGGAGGGACAGAGAGAGAGGGAGAGAGAGAATCTGAAGCAGGATCCGCCCTGTCATCACAGCGCCCAACACGGTGCTCGAACTCACGAACCACGAGATCATGACCTGAGCCGAAATCAAGAGTCGGATGCTCAACCGAGTGAGCCACGCAGGCACCCCCAGGGTATACTTTATCTTAAGAAAATGGATTGATTTCTGAAAAGCCAGTTTCCTGAATTAATTTTAGCAAGCCAAACTGACTAACCTACTTTAAAAAAAAATGCCCTTATTCGGGGTCCTGGACCATAAGTTGGAGCTACATAGCTAGAGCAACTGCTAGACTTGTCTTGCTCTCAAAAATATTTCCTCCAAGGAGCATATCATCTTAGTAATTCATTTAAAAGAGGTTTACCCATTTTCATTGTCTTGATTGTGTGTTTTTATGTGTTAAAATTCTTTCTGTGGTCTGTACTAAAGGGATTGTTGCTCTGCTAGTATTTTGCCAGCTCTGATTTTCCCAGGAGGGTTTGCGTTCGGCAGGCTGAACAGGTTTACAAGCACTGAAGTGCCTAGGAGCAAAGTTCAATCAAAGTGGCTATTTATATACAACTTGTACTTACAATGGAACATTTCACAAAGGATTTCCCTTTGTAACACTGACAACAGTGACTTGAAAACAGCAGGTATACTTGTTGAATGACCGAATGATCATTCATTCGTTTATTCATTCCATGGCATTGACCCCATCACAGAGCTCTCTGTGAATTACTGTTTTCTACTTTGGAGAATTGAAATGAAGCTGTGCTTCTTCTAATAACTATGCTTTCATCTTGACCCGCTCAGCCAGCTGGGGCTTCATATTCACCCGGCTTCCGAGGTCAGTCTTTTTGGGCCAGAGGCTACACACCGTTTTTCTACCGTTCTGTTTCCTCAGTAGGATTCTCCTCTTCGGCTCTTGCCCTTGACCGTAGAATTACCATTCAACGCAGAGACTACTGACAAAAGGGGGCATTTCTGTGTGTGTGAGTAGGGGTAGATCGTGATTACTTAATGGAAACTTGAGTCTCAGAAATACCGTGCGATCTAGGGGATTTTCATCCCACTGAATATTTTCGTTATTTGCTTATGTGAGAATATACGAGTTCATGTGCACAAATGTGTTTAGTCTTTTCATATTACAAGCCAATGCCTGATTGAAAATTTGACATCAGAGGACTGACAGATTGGACTCAGACTCCCATGGGCTTGGGAGCATCTTCAGAAAATAACATTATATTCCTACCTTCCAGAAGATGGGGAATTGGCTTTTTAAAGCATTGTGTATGACGGGGCGCCTGGGTGGCGCAGTCGGTTAAGCGGCCGACTTCAGCCAGGTCACGATCTCGCGGTCCGGGAGTTCGAGCCCTGCATCGGGCTCTGGGCTGATGGCTCGGAGCCTGGAGCCTGTTTCCGAGTCTGTGTCTCCCTCTCTCTCTCTGCCCCTCCCCCGTTCATGCTCTGTCTCTCTCTGTCCCAAAAATAAATAAACGTTGAAAAAAAAATAAGTGAGGCTATAGACTAGGAAATCGGTTCTGGAACTCAAAGGGTCAGTGGTCCAATTCACTTAACTAAGAAAACTGTGGGTAAGATAGCATGAGACACCGATAAGGAGGGACTGAGAGAAGAAAGCAAGAGACTGCACTTTCCATTTCCTTACTTGACCTTGAGCCCCTCTGGAGCTAAGCATGCCCATCCATAAACTAAGGACAGATGAGCTGCCTCTCAGTTTTCAGTGATCTTGGAGGTATGTGCAGACATTAATGGATCAGAGCATTATATTAAGAGTGTCATAGAGACTCTTTGAAGAAGGCACGGTTGCAGCTGAGAGTGGAGCTCTGGATGGCCCCCTCCAGCTCCTGATTCATCACTGTTCAATCTGGCCGAGGAACACACTTTTAAAGACCCTGGGAAGATACCCGGGGAACCTGAGGTGGTGATTCACCAGATTAGAATTACTCTAACCAGCTGCAACGTGCAGTCATTGGAGAGGGTACGTGCTGACCTGCTCAGAGGCGCAAAGGAAAAGAATCTTGTCGTGAAAGAACCAGTTCGGATGCCTACCAAGACTCTGAGAATCACTACAAGAAAAACTCTTCGTGGTGAAGGTTCTAAGACTTGGGATTGTTTTCAGGTGAGGAGCTGCAGGCGACTCATTGATTTGCACAGTCCTTCTGAGATTGTTCTGCAGATTACTTCCATCGGTCTCAAGCCAGGAGTCGAGGTTGAAGTCACCAGTGCTGACGCTTAAATCAGCTTTTTGAATGAACTGATTATCGGTTGTTACAAAAAGAAAAAAAGAAAGAAAGAAAAAGAAAATCAGAGGGATAGTGCAGTGACTCATCATGAGATGACTATGGCAAAGGCACAGGTGTTGAAGCCATACAGACCACTGTTCAAGTCTGAAACTGCCACTTATTAGGATACTTTGAGAAAGCCATTCAACTTTCCTGAGCCACACAACTGTGGCTCCACCTTTAAATTAGAATTAATAAAGTTGAGGGGCTCCCGGTTGGCTCAGTCGGTTAAGCACCTGACCCTTGGTTTCAGCTCGGGTCATGATCTCACGGTTCGTGGGTTTGAGCCCCGTGTCGGGCTCTGCGCTGGCTTCCTTGGGATTCTCCCTCTAAAAAAATAATAAAAAGTTAATTTAAGTAAATGGAATACTAGACCTTATGGAGTAGGTAGTCACTTCCTGGTTCTCCTTGCCATCATCACAGGTAAGAAATAAGTTTATTTCCTGAGCATTAATTTATTCCCCAGGTATTTTGAGTGCTCACTATGTATGTTGGAAATTAGATATGATTTAACATCAGCCGAGGATGTCAGTGAAGACAAAGTGAAATCATTTTAATGCATATGAAGGGACTATATTGCCCTTAAATAAAATGGTTCAGCTTATAACTGACCAATTAGATTTCAGCTGCACACAAATTGCTTTTGTTTGTTTTTAGACTTGTATACTACATCATTCATATTCTCACCCAGTCTTTCTTGTGATTAACAACGTATCTGCAAGATGGCCACACAGGAAAGTAAAGCTGGAATCCAGCTCATGAACAGTGGACTCCTTGAGTGCAACTGTCTCATAGTTAACTGTGCCTTTCACTGCCTAGGAATAGCATATAGACTTTGAGTTTTATTCTGGAGGAAATGGAAGGCTTCTGAAAACTTTGATCAGAGGAGTATCATGAACTGACTATATTTGAAGCGACTTATTCCGCCTTATGTGGAGGACAGATGGTTAAGGGGGCAAAGGTGAAAGCAGGGAGGCCTTTGGATGGTCTCTGTGATAATAAAAGGGTGACATTACAGTGATTTGGTCTTAAGCGGCTGTGGTGGGAGATGGTGAGAAACGATTGGATTCTGGACCCGATTTGAAGCTGGCATGACAGAATTTGCTGGTGGGTTGTAGTGTGGTATGAGAAAAGGAGAAGAATCAAGCCCTAATCCGAGGGTTTGGGGACTGAGCCATGAGAAAAATGATGTCAGCACTTACTGAGATGAAGAAAACCAGGAGCAGGGGAAAACTTTTGAGGGGGAAGATCAGGGATACAATTTTATGTGACTTAAATTTGAGACTTCTATTAAATACCCAAGATTTGAATCTAGATTTCGGATCAAACCTTGAAGGAGGAGATAGGAATTTGACTATCGTTGGTGGCTAGATGGGGTTCAGTGTCAAATGACTGGGAGAGATCACCGGAGAGTGGACGTTGAGAGGAAAGGAGACGGGGTCTCAAGTGTGAGCCCTCAAACACTGCAACGTTTAGCGGTCAAGAAGACAAGAAGGAATCAGCAAAGGAGGACCGAAGGAGACCGAGAAGAAGGAGAACTCGAAGAGAGACTGGCGTCTCAGAGACAAGAAAGAGAAAAAATTAAGAGGTTTCGAGGAGAGGAAGAGGGAGTGGTTCGCTGTGTCAAACGTTGCCAGTAAGCCCAATAAGAGGAGGACTGAGGACTGATCTTTAGATTTGGCAAAGTCTTATTGATAACCTTGACAAAAACTGTGATCCTGGAAACACTGGGAAGGTGACCACTGATTGGATGGCGTTCAAAACAAAAGAGGAGGAGAGATAGAGAGAGTGAGAACAGACATCTCTTACAAGGGTTTTGTTTTAAAGGGGAGGAAAGTAATGGGGCGGGGGGTAACGGCTTGAAATGTAGGGTGTGAGCAAGCACGCACTTATGGCCCAGGCACTGCTGAGTCAGACGGGATGCTGGCTACAGGTCTGGAGCAGGGTCTTGGAGGGCCCTGCTGATCAGACTTTAAGCCTTTGGTTGCTGGATTATGGAATGCCCATGAGGTCCCGGGGGAGGGGTTGGGTTGAAAGAAAATGGGAGAGGGGAGACTTGGGAAGCTCAGGGCAGTGGTTGCATACTGACAGGCCTAGAAGTGTCTCAGTACTTTATCAGTCAACATGGCGGTACCAGTGTGTTTTAGTTGGAACATCAGCCTGGATCCATAAAGAGGTGTCTTTCTTTATTATCTTCATTTAAAACAATTTTTTAATGTTTATTTATTTTTGAGAGACAGAGACAGAATGCGAGTGGGTTAGGGGCAGAGGGAGAGGGAGACACAGAATCCGAAGCAGGTTCCAGCTGTCAGCAAAGAGCCCGATGTGCGGCTCGAACTCACGAGCCGTGAGATCAGGACCCGAGCCGAAGTTGGACGCTCAACTGTGACTGAGCCACCCAGGTGCCCCGTCTTCATTTTTTAAAGAAGAGGATATTGCAGAATATTTTCACGATGTGAAATGACCAGAAGAGAGGGGAGATTTGAAAAATCGATGATGTAGGAGAATGCGGCGAGAATTATAGGAATTCTTGAGCTGGGTGAAGGGGGATGGGGTAAGCACATAAATAAAACGGGTTGGTTTGATGAAAACACAATTTTTTTGGTTCCTTGTAGCAGGAGGGAACACAGACATGGGTGAGCTGCTGAGACGTTGTGGAGGGCATGTGAAATTTCTTTTCTGGTTGCTTCTATTTTCTCTCTGAAAGAGAGGAAATTTATTAACACCACAATTGTTTTATTATATTTAAAAATTTTTTTAAGTTTTTATTTATTTATTTATTTTGAGAGCCAGCATGAGTGGGGGAGGTGCAGAGACAGAGAGAGAGAGAGAGAGAGAGAGAGAGAGAGAGAATCCCAAGCAGGCTCCAACCCTGCCAGCATAGAACCTGAGGCCAGGCTCGAACCCTCGAAACTGTGAGATCTTGACCTAAGCCGAAGCCAAGAGCCGCATGCTCAACCGACTGAGCCACCCAGGTGCCCCAACACCGCACATTTTTATCTTGCTCAAGGTCACCATGCATCCACGTTTTATCTGAGATTTATGTAGAATTCTGGGGAAATGCTGGTCACTAGAACTACTTTTGCTTCCGAATCCGTGTCTCCTGCCGGGAGACACCCAGCTGCCGAATTTCGGTCCCACCTCATTCCATGAGTGATGATCAGAGCCCGGTTTCCTTTTGGGACGGTTTATAGAGCATGGTGACCCCTGGCCCTCTCATGCCCTGCTTTGCTATGGAGTAGCCCAGAAAGGAAACATTTCTTGTCTGGCACAGTGCTGTATCCGGGGCCCCTAAGAGAACACGACGCAGAGTAGGTGTTCAATAAATATCTGTTGGATGACTTGAGGGAGGGAGGGAGGAAAGATTTCAATCTGCATCTAGAAGGGACACCACTAATCTAGCCTAGTTACGTTATGTTTTTGTTTCTGCTCAGGAGATTTACATCTTGTTTATAACCAATTCCTCTGGTGCGTGTTTGTCGTTCTGAAATTTTTGCCAAGAGTCAGGAAAACATCCAAAATGGCTGAAGGATGGCAGTGTTTGATTGTTTGCCTCGCTCTCTACCTCCGAAGTTAATATGATGCTATCTGAGTGCAAAGGCACAGACAGGGAGGAATTTAATGCAAATTTAGCCAGGAGTCTAGTGCCACTTCACAAAATATTGATTAGGTGTCTGATTTGCTCTCCCCTGACAATGGGCCATAGGAATAAACCAATGAGGTGGGCTCAACCCCAGCTCGTCATGGTCATTCGATAAAGCCAGGCAGCCAATGAGGAGCAGCTACCTTTTGATTGGGCGAGAGGCCAGCGAGGGGGGGAAACCGTCTTAGCAACAGCAGAAAATATTGCACACGCCCTTGCACGCACACACAAACACAGACATCACGCTTTGCCACCCTGCTGCAGTGAACAGTTGCTGATTGTGTCTCTTAAGGCTTTTGTTTAAACCATAGTCCCGCTTCCAAAGGCCCAGTTTCTGTTCACAGATCACACTGCTTACCTGGTCAGTCAGCCCATAATCCCTTTTTAATGGAATGAAGGAACAACATTCCTGTCAGCGCCCCCCCCCCCCCCCCCCCCCCCCCCAACCCCAACACACATCTCATTAAGGGCGAACTTTGTTCTGCAGGTGAACAGCACAGGCTTTGTTCTGAGATGTACCGTCCTGATCCCTTGCAGGGAGCCGGGCCCACCACTGTCCTTCCTGACCCAACATGCAGATGGGGAAGGAGGTGTGGCACGGAGGACAGAGGACGGGCCGCTGCCGGACTGTTGTTTCTTTGGCCTCCCGTAAGAACTGCAGAAGGCGTTTCACTGGGCTAGTGCAGACGTCAGTGTCCGTGTTACTTTCCCTCCGGGCTTCCCCTTTCATTGTTCGTGGCCTTCACATCCAGGGCCCAGGAAAGCTTTCCTGTGTTCAGTGTGGCACTTGGCAATGTCTTGCTTTGCCGCTGGGTTCCAGATATGTAACGTTCTCATTCAGAAGGCTCCTCTCCTCCGGTCTCCACTGTGTTTTTATGTGTCCTGGGCAGCTGCCCTTATTCCCCAGGTGCTGGGCCAGGGGGGCTGCCTGCCAGTCCCCGGTGTCCCCAAATCAGTAGCTGCCGTGGCTTACTTGCCTCATTTCCGCACTCGCCCACCCCGTATCCCGCAAGTGGCGATGGCAGGTAACTGGGAAGGTGCCTTGGTTCTCAACATCATTCTTTCCTCCATGAACTTCGCTTCTTTGCCCTCACGGCTGGCTGTGGCATGAATCTGATCCAGGAGCACCTGTCCACGGTTATCCAGTCCTGCCGGTGGCTCTCACTCCTGTTCCCTGCGGAAAGTTCTAGTTCTGTCTGGGTAGGAAAGCCCGGCGGTTAGGACAACTTTCATTCACTCTCTGAGGCACGGCGGCTCTGTTTTATACTCGAGAAAATGACACTGAGATGTCGTCAGAGGAATTTTCTGGTCCGAGGGGGATGCTTGTCTAGGAAATGGTGACCGGCTGTTTTCCACCTTCCTACTGACAACCCAAAAGTTTCCACCATCCTACTGACTTAACAAAGTAAGGCTTCGGACTTACTTTCTGAGTCGGGGACAATAGCCATCTCCTGGAGTTTGGGGAGGGTGAATTGGCTCACAGAGGCATCGTGATGACCTACAGGGCAGCACGGTATGGACTTTGCAGGGAGCCTGGTCTGGTTTTAAGGTGTAGCTTGATTGCTGTCAAGCAACGTGGTTGTAGCAAATTTCGCAACGAGAGTGCTCCGGGCGTTTTTTAAAAAATCTGTCAACTGGAAGGCACAGTATCAGCCATACAGGTTTAAATAAAATCATGTATGTCCTATGCCTGGCTCAGGGCTTCCCCCAAATGTCAAATCTTCCTTTCAATTCTAGAACTCTCAGAGCTTCGTTCCATCAGCACACCTCTGGATACGGTGTTGTTAATCCGTTTTTAAAAAGTGAACATCTAGCTAGAGCTCAGCCTTGTGAGGTCCACACATGGCTTCTGCCCATGACGATTTACATTTTAGGCCAGAAAAGAAGCCAAGCAAGTTATGTAACGGGGAGCAGCTGAGGCAAGGCAAAATAAATGCCAATTTTATACGGCCGGGAAGTATAAGATGAGCGGGACCGCTAGCTGCGTTAGAATCACCCAAGAAAACACTCCAGGAAAGTTGGGACTTGATTAGGACCTTCAAGAATGGCTACAGTTTGGATAAGTTGCAGGAGCGGAGGGAGAGAGAGGCAGCGTCCTTCCGGTTTGAGGTAACCTCACTGGCAAACTCTCAGGAGAAGAGACGAGCGTGAATGTTGAAGCAGGAAGAGGAGAGTGGATGGAAGGAACAGTTTAAACTCTCTTGGTAAGGGGTTAAGGCCCTGGAATTAGGCCTATCTTGGTTTTGGTTCAGGAACTACCGCTTACGCCTCTGTGACTCGGTTTCCTCGGCTGTAAGATGGGCAAAATAATAGCAAGGATTAAATGGCAACAGAAGCAAATTAAACACTCCAGATACGTCTGACTGCGAAAACCGTGCTTTAAGCAACACGCACACGGCCTTTTGTTAACAGGACAGCCGATCAAATATTTTGAATGTGAGACATGAATAGATAAAAGATAACAGCTATAAATGATGGCTGGACAGAATTTCTTGTGCTTCTGTGGAACTCCGTGATAATGACCTCTGGTGTCCTCCCAGACAGCTGCTTATACCCACTCCTCCCTCGGTGAATTGTGATTCAGCACTTAAGCGTTTTCCCTCTTATCTCCCCATTTGCATGCTTATATTAGACATGGATTTGGTTAGACCTGCATCTGTTGAGACGGCCAGCCAATAATAGAAGCCCCATAGGGACTCGTGCAGTCTGGTTTCAGGAGTGGGTCTAGCGAGTGAGGTCTAGGTCAGGAAGCTGTTAGCTGCAGAGTCAGGGAATATATTCAGCTGTCATCACTTTT
Organism: Herpailurus yagouaroundi; assembly: GCF_014898765.1. Taxonomy (NCBI): domain Eukaryota; kingdom Metazoa; phylum Chordata; class Mammalia; order Carnivora; family Felidae; genus Herpailurus; species Herpailurus yagouaroundi. The sequence goes on along the minus strand of NW_024412402.1, from coordinate 13,950,618 downwards.
TAATTAAAAATAGCCCGATGGTACTTGGATTCCACCAGTGGGGTGTAGACGGCGGAGCACCACCCTCTCCCCTACAGTGGGGCTTCCCACAAAACACGACACGTGTCTTCTCCTTGGTCCAAGGTTTCCAGGGCTTGTCCAGAGATCACGGGAAACCTGGGTTTTAGTGGGGGAACAGACACAATGCACCCGTAACCTCTTCCCAACTCTACCTTTAGTAATGGTAGGTTGGTGAGAAACCTACCAGGGATACCAGGGAAATCTGCAGATGCTACAGATCGGGGCTTCTTCCTTGATGGAGACCGGCATGTCAATCACTGACCATCACACCCCTGGAAGAGAGGTGCAGTAAACACCCAGCTGGTGATTCCAGAGCAACCCATTGTGACGTAGGGTTTTTTTTCCCGCTCCAGGTTTGGTCTTCATTTGCCATCACATCAAGTCCATTTCTCCTATCGCTTACATAGAATAAAACCTTGGGAAACAATATGCATTCACTTTAAGAGCCCACTCACACTGAAGTTAAAATCCCTGCTCCTTAATTGCTTGCCCCGTGGCCTTGACCTTGTCTGCTTCACTGTTTGAAGCACTGGTTTTCTTCTCTGTAAAATGGGGCCAAGAATCGTGTCAACTACTTAAGGTCATTGCGCACCTTCGGCGAAATCTTTCAGGTGAAGCATTTTGTACCGTCCTAGCGTGAAACAGCTACCGACCTAGCTGTCAGCACAGAGCCCGACGTGGGGCTTAAACTCACGGACCGCGAGATCATGACCTGAGACGAAGTTGGACGCTTAGCTGACGGAGTCACCCAGGCGCCCCTAGACTCGCCAAGTTTTATTAGGATTGGCGTAAATGTAGAAGTTTAATAAGGATGTTATGTGGTGCACTTAACCATGTAACAGTGAAGTGTACTAATAGGGTGCCACGGCACTTAATTAAAATGTTTAATTTATTACTCTGGTGTGTTTTGCACTTAAAGATATCTGTGCAAAACAAAATGCAGTGCAGTCCCCACTCTCTTAGATTGGCATAATACGCAAATTATATATTCAGCATCTTATAGCAATATGCAAATAAAACATCTACATATTTGCAGCTTCATCAACACAAAGCATTTCTTTCGCGCCTGTTTTCTTTTCTTCTTTTTTTTTTTTTTCAACGTTTATTTATTTTTGGGACAGAGAGAGACAGAGCATGAACGGGGGAGGGGCAGAGAGAGAGGGAGACACAGAATCGGAAACAGGCTCCAGGCTCCGAGCCATCAGCCCAGAGCCCGACGCGGGGCTCGAACTCCCGGACTGCGAGATCGTGACCTGGCTGAAGTCGGACGCTTAACCGACTGCGCCACCCAGGCACCCCTTTCGCGCCTGTTTTCTACAGGCACGCCAAGACGAAAGGATTTTTGACGAATATGGTTTCTTCTCTTTTGGAATTTATGGTATAAGAGAGAACACTGAGATCTCTCTCACAGATGGATAGATGAGAGAAAGAGACAGAATACTACTCAAAGGCAGAATAGAAATTTTTTTTAATTTAAAAAAAATTTTTTTTAATTTTTTTAATAAATTTATTTATTTGGGGGAGACAGAGTGGGAGAGGGCAAGAGAGAGAGGGAGACGCAGAATCTGAAGCAGGCCCCAGGCTCTGAGCTGTCAGCACAGAGCCCGACATGGGACTCGAACCCACAAAGCGTGGGATCATGACCTGGGCCGAAGTCAGACACTCAACCGACTGAGCCACCCAGGCGCCCCAGAGTAGAAATTTTTGTACCAGGAGCTGATTCATAGAAATGTGAGCTTATCTACCTTCATGGTGGGATAGATAAAATTCCTTTTAGGTGAATATGAGTTAGCCTCATTGGCATCTTCTACATGAGCCAGCAGACTTTGATTAAATCTAGTTGCCTGTGTTGACTCAGTTTAGTTTGGTTTGCTTTGAAGTGCAGTTTTCTTTCTCAGAGTTAGCCAGACCAAGGTGAGGGCCCAGTTGAGCAGAGACCAGTGGCAAAAGTCTTTCACCCAACACTTACCAGTCTGTTTACTCCAGGAACCACCCCCTGGTTGCACCGTTTCCAGTGGTCGCTCTAGAATGAGTGGTTCTCCACAAGGCTCCTCCGTATGGCCAGTCCATACACTTGCCAGGGAGGTATCCCCAGTCAGCCTGCAGTGGAATCACCCGGAGCATTTGCACAAGCGAGATTCCTAGCCCCAAGTCCAGTCCTGTAAATCATGCCAGCAGGACCCAGGAAGTTTGCGTTCTATCACGGACCTCAGATCATGGTGATCCGACACTAAACCACTGCTGTAGATGGTACCCTCTCGACATACTTCATCTCCTAGGCCTCCTTATTCCTTCTCTCGCTGCCGCCTTAGTTCATATGCTCAGCGTGGCTACTTACAGTAGCCTCTTAATTGGTCTCCTGGTTATCCTCTTTACTATAATCAATATACACGAAAAAAAAATTCAGATCTGATAGTGTCAGGTCCTTCATAACATCCTACAGTAGGTGCCTATTTCCTAGAGGATAACTTAGTCCCTTTACTAAGACAAGTGGGGCTCTCGCCACCCTTGTCTCCTGCCTCCCCCACTCAGATGCCGCTTGTAGGCGGAAGCTTTTGCGGTTCTCTGAACACACTCGGCCGTGCCACAGCCCCAGGCCTCTGCTCGCGTTCTAGCATCTCACTGGAATGACCTCCCCTCACCCTACCCCTGGCTCTCTGGCAAATACCTACTCATCTTTAACATAAGAGCTGATGAAGACCTCTTCCATGATGACTTACCTAATACTCCCAACTTTGCGGCACCTGCTACCTCCCTCCCATCTGTATTAACTTTGACGACAGCACTTGTGACACTCCACTGCAGAATTTGTTGACACGTCTATCACTCCCTTGAAGGCACAGCCCCTATCCTACTACTCTTGGTACCCGGAGTCAGAACATATTCCTGTTTTCTAGAGTAAATGAATGAACCCATGAACTGTACGACAGGGAGCCTCAATTTATTCCCAAGCTAAATTTGCAGCTTGAAAGTTGGCTGGGTCATCTTTCAGTGATACGTATCTTGGGGGTTTTTTCGTGTTTAGAAGATCACACAAAAAAATGAAGCAACTTGGAGTTTCCCGTACGCGAGCGGGTTCAATCCAGTTTGACTAATACATACTAAAACTAGAGAAAGCCCACAAAATGCTCCTTCCCTCCAGGATAGGAAGATTAAAAAAAAAAAAAAAAGAAAAAAAAAGACACAGAGAGGGAGAATCAACGAGTGTCTTTGTTATATAAATCTCAGGGTACATTGGGTAAATGAGCAATCTATGTGGCAAATGTAACTGATCTTTCTGGAGAGTTATTTGATTTAATTGGTTGATTTAATTTCCCAGCAAATGAAATCTGAAAATACTATCCCTGAGAATACTTGCTTGCTACAAATCCCTTCTCTTATCTAAACCTCATTTATTTCAGTCAATTTCCCATCATTCCTTCTCTTGGTCTACAATGTGATGTTGTTATTTCCCAGTTTTCACTCAAGGTTACAGTTCAAGGATCAAACATAAAAAGTTGAAGACTTTCAATGCCACCGTCCAAGATAATTTCAGAGTCAGTTGTTGCCCTCAAAGTCACATGGGTTGCAGGTGGGAATGTAAAATGGAACAGCCACTTTGGAAAACAGGGTGGCAGTTTCTTCACATGGTAAATGGAAACTCACTATATGACTTTCATCAATTTCACCGCTGGGGATTTGCCCAAGGAGAAATGAATTCCGTGTCCACATAAAGACGTATGCATGAATGTTCCCAGGAGCGCTTATGAATAGCCAAAAAGTGCAAACAACCCGAATGTCCATGAACTGGTGGATAGACAAAATGGGATGTGTCCATACAATGAGCTACTATTCGACAAACGGTTCAGAGAAATGGAATGCTAGTGCATTCTCCCACACAGATGAACCTCAGAAACATGCTAAGTGAGAGCAGACAGACGCAAAAGTACTCATCAGGTACGATTCCATTTATATGAAATGTCTAGGAAAGGTAATTTATAGGTACAGTAATCAGAGTAGTGGTTGCCTGGGATGGGGGGTGGGGGTAGGAGCAGACACTGACTGCAGACAGGCTTGAGGCAATTTTGGGAAGCGATTGAAATGTTTTAAACTGGATTGCGGTGATAGTTGCCCAATTCTATACATTTACAAGTCACCATTGAATTGTACAGTTATAATGGGCGAATGCTAGGATGTGTAAATTACACCTCAAGAGACCTATGAAAATGGTTGACATTGGCATTTTGTTACCTTCATATATTTATTTAAGTGATATTACAGGTTTAAAAATCTTTCCCAGGTAACTTTTTTTTTTTTAAGTGTTTAATCACAGAATCTAGATTTTAAGTTGGTTTCTTTCCTCTTGCACAAACCCCCGCGACTCTTCACCTTTATACCGGTGGAGACATATCCCGACTGTACAAACTTTGTTCTCCTTCCAACTAATTAAGCTCTGGTGACATCAGCTGTATTTGCAGTGCCCCTGATTCAGGCCACGATACTGATTTAAATTCCCGAGTGATTAGAAATGCAAATTACCAGGCTTGCTTCAGCGACAGGCATTGCTGCCTGACTCTAGAACAGTAGAGGAAATACAGTCTACCTCATCTCAGGTAATGGGATGCTTTTGAGTCTGACCTGAGTCTAATGGGAAGATAATATTAACTATGAATGATTAGGGCTTACCTATTTCACATGGGGCAGTGCTCCATTTATAGAGGCCGCATGATTCTAGGTGGCTCTTACCGTGTGGTCGCATTGAGAAGTAACAGTGGGATAAAACAACCCGAGTTGTGAGGGTTGGGTGGAACCGAGTTCAAATTCTGCCTCTGGCACTGGCCAGTCGTGTGATCTTTGGCTAATTAATCTCTCTGAGCCTGTATATCTTCATCTGTAATAGGGGATTGGATTCTCTCTTCCAAAAGATTTGAGAGCTGATTTAATACGATCAGTTAGGTCTCTGGGCCTAGCATACGGGAGGCATATCATAAATGGAATCTACTCGTGGGATAGCTTAGAGAAAGTGGGGTATCTTGACTCTTCATTCATTTGACAAATACTAAGCGCTCACCATTCGCTTATTCCTTTAATCTGGCAAATATTTACGATGCCCAACGTGCTATATATTCCTGGTGGCATTCGTAGTGTGTAGGATACCTCAATGAATTTAAAAAGACAAAAATCCAGGGCGCCTGGGTGGCTTAGTTGGTAGAGCGTCCGACTTCAGCTCAGGTCACGATCTTGCGGTTCACAAGTTCGAGCCCCGCATCGGGCTCTGTGCTGACAGCTCAGAGCCTGGAGCTTGCTTCCGATTCTGTGTCTCCCTCTCTCTCTCTCTGCCCCTCCCCAGCCCGTGTGCTGTCTCTCTATCTCTCGAAAATAAATAAAAACATTTAAAAAATTAAATAAAAATTTAAAAACAAATCTGTACCATAGCAAAGCTAACTTAGAAAATACCTATGAACATAATAAATAACCAGATTTTTATGATATGCTACAAAGAGGAATGTCCAGAGGGGGATCTAGAATGATGAGGTTGGTGGGGGGAGGGATGGGCTGCAATTTAGGGTGATGAGGGCAGGGCTCACTAAGTAGGTAAACAATGAGCAAAGCCTCGGAGGAGATGTGGGGAGCTCACATCGTGCCGCAGACGTCTGGAGAAGAGCCTGCTGGGCCCGGTAAACAGCCAGTACAGAGGTCCCCAGGCGGAATGTACCAGCACCTTCAAGAAGTGCCAGGAGGCCAGTTACCACGCTGGACACTAGCTATACAATGGTAAGTGTAACAGCCAGAACTGAGTTCAAATTCTGCCCCCGCCACCTACCAGCTCTGTAATCGGTGGCTAATGATTTAATTCCTCTGAGCTTCTGCCTCTCCGTTCATAAAGTGAGATCCAAATAGCTCTCTCAAAGGATTATCGGTCCCAAAGGATTAGAACATTTACGCCAGTCGTCTCTGCAGCCAGAATTTGTAGACCGTGCTCCAGGAAAAGAGGAACTGTTTGGTTTCTGTCTGGTTCTGATCCATTTGGTTGCATCGGGCATCCTTCGGCTCCAGCGTGGTTGGCGGGACGGCCAGGGGATGGGACTGGCTGCGGTAGAAGGGCCATTTGGAGACGCAGAAAGGGATGAGAAAGATAAGCTTTAGTTTATTCACTCAGCCAATAGATACGGGGCTTCCGCTTCGTGGGGAAGTAAATTTACCCGTGGAGGGTAAATGTGGCAAGGAGTTTTCAATACTGGGATGGCCATACATTTTATACGTATACAAGTGTGTCTGTGTATCTTAGAATCAACTGCGCAGAAAGGTGACTCAGGTGGTTAGGCGACTTTTATCAGAGACATCTGGCGAATGTGGGTTGTGAGCTGGAGGTTGACAGCTTCAACATTAGCCCCGCCCCTTATTATTGTTTTTTTAATGTTTATTTTTGAGGGACAGAGACAGAGTGCAAGTGAGGGAGGGGCAGAGAGAGAGAGGGAGACACAGAATCCGAAGCAGGCTCCGGGCTCCGAGCTGTCAGCGCAGAGCCCGATGCGGGGCTCGAACTCACCGACCGTGAGATCACGACCTGAGCTCAAGTCGGACGCTTAACTGACTGAGCCACCCAGGTGCCCCCCTCACCCCCCGCTTTTTAAAAATATTTATTTATTTTTGAGAGAGAGAAAATGAGCGAGCACGGGGGAGGGGCAGAGAGAGAGGGGGACACAGAAGCTGAAGCAGGCTCCAGGTTCCACAGAGCCCGACACAGGGCTCGAACCCACGAACCGTGATATCGTGACCTGAGCCAAAGTCAGATGCTTGACCGACTGAGCCACCCAGGCGCCCCGACATTCGTCCTCTTGAATGTGTCTCTCGTAGTCTCTGGTGTTTTGAAAAGCATATTGGATTCTGAGTCAGAAGACCTTGTTTTCACAGCCTCCCCTTTACCTTTTAGCTGCATGGCTTGGGCTGGTCATTGAGCTTTATTTATTTATTTTTTTCATTGATATAATGGAAATAAAACCTCTGCATCGCTGGCCGCCCAAATGTCAGAGGTCCAGTGAGGAAATGGATTTGGAATCATCTGATAAACCATAAAACTGAACACAAGATGGGGCAAGGTGCAGGGCGTTGCTAAAGAAAAGAGGCCGATGGGGACTGGGGAGTGGTCAGTTAACTGTTGCGGGAAAGCACGGTTTTGGCATTTCTCCACAGAGTAGACATTTGGTGCTAATTTATGCACATTAGTTAATTTTGTGCTGCTGGGTGCTCAGACGGGGCTCCCTGGTGGGTGTGCCATCCATGACAGAATGGAGAAAACCATGTGGCTGAGTACTGTGATCCTTCCAGGGACGGGACTGAAGGAGACAGGCGCTGGAGAGGCACCGGCTTGGCTGACGGTTTCAATAAGTCCTCTGATTGAGGACACCCTGTGGCGTCCTAGGAAGTGGGATGAATAGAGAAAAACCTACCCCACCCCCCAAAAAAAACTCCCACAAACCTGTCAGGTTCATTTTCAACCCAGCTTTCTAATCCTCTGGGTTTTGCATTCCAGGCATGTAGGAATACAGTCGCTCATGGTGACTGGTGGTAGTGTGCCCTTCTTTCCAAGCTCCGAAACCATCTGGGGTGGCTGTGAGTGAGAAGGGAAAAGTGGCATCCTTTTCAGTAGGAGAGAAACACTTTCAAGAGTCAAACTTTAGGCACGCTCTGGGAGGCAGGAGAATTATTCAGGAGAAAGGCAGCCAGGTGCTCCGTACGATCATGTGTCCGATTGTCGCGGAAACGGAGGGTGGCTGGCAGAGAGCCGTTGAACCTGAAGAATCATTGAACCTCCTCGTGGACGTGATTCAGGTAAACCAGAGATTCCCCTGCATCCCTGGGCCCGCTCTCCATCCTGTCAGGGGCTCGTAAAGAGGAGCAGGGGTTTTGCATCTTTCTCCGCCTTCCGCCGCTCATCCCAGGGCTTGGGCTCCACAGTGGATCCAGACATGTGCTTGGATGGAATGGGGGCACTGGTCTGGTCCTGTCCACACACAGAGGCTGGCTAGGGAAGGAGTGAAGTCCCTGAGTTCTCTGTGGGTGCTTAACCTCAGTGTTCCGTAGTCTTTGATGTCTCAGGAAGATTTTCGTTTAATTCGGAGATAAAGGGGTGCCTGGGTGGCGCAGTCGGTTAAGCGTCCGACTTCAGCCAGGTCACGATCTCGCGGTCCGGGAGTTCGAGCCCCGCATCGGGCTCTGGGCTGATGGCTCAGAGCCTGGAGCCTGTTTCCGATTCTGTGTCTCCCTCTCTCTCTGCCCCTCGCCCGTTCATGCTCTCTCTCTGTCCCAAAAATAAATAAACGTTGAAAAAAAAAATTAAAAAAAATAAATAATTCGGAGATAAAAATAGTTCTCTTGTTTGGTGCCCATTCATTAAAAAAACAAAGAATATATATATACACACGTTGTGTATATACGTGTATATATATATATACATGTGTATATATGTGTGTGTGTGTGTGTGTGTGTGTGTGTGTGTGTGTATAGAGAGAGAGAGAGAGAGCGAGCGCATGAGTGAGCACCAGCAGGCGAGGGGCAGAGAGGAGGGACAGAATCCCAAGCAGGCTCCACACCATCCGTGCAGAGGCTGATGCGGAGCTTGAACTCACAAACCGTGAGATCATGACATGAGCCAAGACCAAGAGTCGGATGTTTTAACAGACTGCGCCACTCAGGCACCTCCCCCGCCTCCCCCGTTCATTCTGAATGTGTTTGTTACACCAGCAGTGGGCTAGGAATGGACCAGAACCGGCAGGCAGAGCTTCCCGGGGGCGCTAAGGCAGGCCTGCAGAGGCTGGGGTAGTTTACAGGGATTTCCCAAGATGGTGGTAAGTTTCGCAGAGTGGTAAAATATGGAAAAGCAATTTTGGTAGCATTTAGACATCTTCAGTTCTATTTGAACGCTCACTGTATGGCTTCATCCATAATCTTCCGGACTCCTGTAATGACTTTTTGAGTGCCTGAAAGTCTTTGAATAGTCTCTACCACCTGCGTATACTGGGGCAGCTACGAACAATCCACTTCCCAGATTTACCGGTTACAATGTACTGGTATCTTAAAAAAAAAAGAAAAAAGTCCTAGAATTAGTTCAATTACATTTTAGCCTTGATTTGTTTGGCATCAGTGATATCCTCTGCATTGCCTGCAGTGTAAAATGTTAGGCTTTTTTTTTTTTTAATTTGATCTGCTCGTATATTTTATACTTTTTCTAATGACATAGGAAGCATCTGTGATTTTAATCTTTACATCTTAAAAATCAGGTATTAGGTGTTGTTTAATAGAAAGTGATTTATTTTACTGGAAGGTGTTTTAAAAAGCCCATATTTAATACCTTCCATAACATTTTATCATTTTAAACATAATTAACGACTTTTAATTAATTTTCTCACTAAGTCTCAAATAGAGCCTCCTGAATTCTTTCCACCTTATCCCTCCCCCCATGCGATTGCCATAATTTACTGTGTGTGTCATGACGTGAAAAAGGGCGACCACAGCTGTAAATGATCCTTGTTGCAATTTTTTTGGTCCAGTTTTTCAGACGGGATATAAGTGGCAGGCATGTTAATCTTGGGTGGAAGGAATCTGTTAGAAGAATCCAAGATGTTGCTATTTTCATTTTTACAGTTCCATTTGCTACGTGAAATAAAGAGGGCAAGTTAAATTCGAGGATGTCTCACAGTGATGGACACCGTCTGACGAGACTGGATGTGTTTCCGCAGATTCTCGCCTTGCCAGCTGGATCTCCTTGCTTCTTCCAGGAGAGAACAGGTTGAAAGAGCCAACGGGAACTGAGAAGGTAAATGTCACCGCATCCAGCCTGCCACCATAGGAAATTAAACATGGATCTAACAGATTTCAAAGTGTCATAGTCCTACAGTTCATGCAACTCATTAAGCCGCATTTCAATGAAAAGTGATAACCCTCCTATTTAAAAATAATTGAGCAAGTGTTTTCATATTGAACTGAGGCACTTCATTTCTGTTGAATAATACACCTAATATGGGAGTAAAAGCACGAAATGGGTCTGAAACTGACCTTAGATTACTCTTCCGGCATGCTAGAAGTGTGTGCAAGGTGTACCCCCTTTTCTTCTTGGAGGGTCGGGGCGAGAGGTCAGGGCTGGGAAAGCGTACCTGCAACTTTGAATGCCCTCGCCCCTCCCAGGGCACAGGGGTGGGGACAAGGCGTGAAGTCTGCGGTCTCAGGAGTGAGACAAGGTTGGGGTTACACTTACACGAAAACATGATTTGTCGTTTGTCTAAAATTCTAATTTAATTGGGCATTCTGTTTGCACCTGGCAACGCTGCTTGGGAGGAAGTTGCACAGAGAGGGATCTGGGAGAACATTAAGCAGAAAAGAAGGAGTCTACGAAGTGGTGGGTGAATATTAGGGTGGGGTGGGGGGGAGGTAACATCATTTCTGTGTGGTGCCCTTGGAATGAGGTTTGCACAGGACTTCTGAGGACACCACAGGGGCAAGGTGCTGGTCAGCGAGGGCATCCGGTGAGATCAGTGTGGATTCTTGAAGACCAGAAATTAACCCAGAGAAGGAAGATGGTGGGAGTTGAGGAAGAGTTTTCCAGGCAGAACAAAACATGTCCAAAGGCAAATAGGGATGAAACAGACCAGGATCCACTTCCATGAAGCCCTCCTGGTCCCACCCAAGGGCAATTCGTCCCTCCTTGCTCTGTGCCTTCCTGGACCTTGATTGGAGCCTGATTCCCCTCTCTCTTCTCCTTTCCGTTGTTGAGATACCTGTGATGTGGGTCCCATCAAATTGCAGGCATGGGACAGACCCCAGACTCATGCTGAGCCATGCAGCCAACAGCGGACCTAGTTGAACAGACCCCACTTTTTCAGAAGATTGAAAACAAACACATGGAGGCGCCTGGGTGGCTCAGTCGGTTGAGCGGCCGACTTCGGCTCAGGTCATGATCTCGCGGTCTGCGAGTTCGAGCCCTGCGTCGGGCTCTGTGCTGACAGCTCAGAGCCTGCTTCGGATTCTGTGCCTCCCTCTCTCTCTCTGCCCCTCCCCCGCTCATGTTCTGTCTCTCTCTCTGTCAAAAATAAATAAACATCAAAAAAAAAAAAAAAAAAGAAAGAAAAGAAAACAAACACATCAAATGTTTCCACAGTTTTTCCAGCAAGACAAAATCTGCATGTATGTATAGGTACTTAAGTAAACACAGAGAACTGATTTTATACATCGGACCATAAGTATCTAGGATTGTTTCCCCACAAGAGAAGTAACACCATGAAAGTAAACCAAAAGGGAAAAAATAAGTCCAATTTGTTAAATTCTCTAAGATTTATCCTCAAGCCAACCCACACTGCGTAAGTGTGTGAAGTGAATTCTCTACTGCACGACTCGGCAGTCTATTGCCTTCGAATGTTACCTTTTGGAGGAGAGGTTGTCCTGTGTCTTGTGTGTGATTCTTTTATCCCCGTGCTTATGGTCCTCGCCTGCTTAAAGTTGTTCAACTTACGGCTCTGTGGACGTAGATAAGTAGGACCATGCTTTCTGCCCTTCAGGGCGCAGAAGCTGGGGAGGCTGGGGTGTACGTGGAAAGGAAACTTTCTGGCTTCCCTGATTCAGAGGCGTGCTCGCCCAGAGATAAGAACATCAAAAAGGTGGCTTCTCGGGGCGCCTGGGTGGCGCAGTCGGTTAAGCGTCCGACTTCAGCCAGGTCACGATCTCGTGGTCCGTGAGTTCGAGCCCCGCGTCAGGCTCTGGGCTGATGGCTCAGAGCCTGGAGCCTGTTTCTGATTCTGTGTCTCCCTCTCTCTCTGCCCCTCCCCCGTTCATGCTCTGTCTCTCTCTGTCCCAAAAAAATAAATAAACGTTAAAAAAAAAAATTAAAAAAAAAAAAGGTGGCTTCTCTGAGTAGCTTTGAGATGTAAATAAACTTCCCTTTTGTTTAAAAAAAAAAAAAAAAAACGCTCCTTTCCAGGGTCACCTGGGTGGCTCAGTCAGTTAAGTGTCTGACTCTTGATTTCTACTCAGGTCAGGATCTCATGGTTCATGGGTTCCAGCCCCACACTGGGCTCGGTGCTTGAGACTCTTTCTCTCTCCCTCTCTCTGCCCCTCCCCCCTCAAAATAAATAAACTTAAAAAAAAAAAAAATGCTGCTTTCCGGAGCTTTACCAGCCAGAATAAGTGGTTGTGATTGTGGTTGTCGTTGTTTTTCATTTTGTTGGTGGGGGCGGGGCGGGGGGAGGCTATTTGGGGAATTCTACTTTGCGGAGCGGCTAAGAGTTCTGAGTGGTTGGAACCTTCCAACTCTAGGAGTGTTCATCTTGTCCCTGAAGTGAATATCGTACGTTGTTTTTCTCTTTCCTTTTCTTTGCGCATTTCCTCAAAGTGCTGGCCATCCAAGGATTTGACCTAGACTTCTGAGGACCTACCTTGGCTTTACTTTACCTGCGAAATGCCCGTATCTGGCTCTACGCTCCGTCTGGGAAATTTGCCTTTTTCGGCACCTTGCAGAGAGCCTGGTCTCCTTTGCCGGTCTTGGCCCTCGTGCCTCTCTTCCGGGGGCAGAAGGAAGAAAATACCAGGCTTTCCTGCGGGCCCCACCGACGGTCGGTTTCTGCTCTCCTGCGCCACCTGCTGTCACCAGCTCCAAGTGCAGCCTTCCGGGGTCTCCAGCCCCAGGCCCCCCACGGGAGCCGGAGCCAAAATCTCAGCCCAAGCTGACGTTGCTTAGGCTGCCAGATTTCTGTCCTGGTCTTATCTGTGCTGCCTCCACTGGCTCGCTAGATCAGAATCCCAAATGTCCCCACATGACTTGCCTCGAGTCACGCAGACCCTGAGCTCCTTGGCCAGAAAGGAGGGAGCCTGCCAGTTCTGGGGGTTGGCGACTAGCCCCTCCAGCAGGTCAGTGGAGGCCAGCCTCTGCCCCCCGCAGTGAAAATGCAAATGAGTTTTTTTTTTTCTTCTTCTCAGTGTCAATATACACATGGCACTTATCCTTTAATGGGCTCTCTCCAGCATGTCCCCAGCATGCTCCCTGATTGGGCCACTAGTTTTTTCACCAGCTGCTCAGGACTTTGAAACTTTGTTTGTGTTTTAAGCACTCCGAACTTTTCCATGTTTTCAAAACTTCATCACATTCTAACCGAGGGACCCCAAAGCAAGTAGGGTGTTGCTTTGCATTAGCTAAATTAAGTGACCCCACTCTTTCCTCTTCTAGGTTGAAAATCTCTCAATGCAGGATGTAGGTATTCGTCTGTTTTCCGTCATACAGAGCCTGGCATATAGTAGGTGCTTCCCGAAAACTTGCAGAAAGTCCTTTTCTGTTGGTCCATTAAAAGTAAAAACTGTCGGGTCTGAGATTCTGAGCGCTCATTCCTGATGTAAGCCTGGAAAAAATGAAACTGACCCGGTAGAAAGAAATGATGAGTGATAACAGTGATTTCTACTATTATTGTGATAAGAATGAGGACGTAAGCCATTGTGGTCTCATGAGGTTAGAAAAAGTAGCAAGACGGGGCACCTGGGTGGGCTTAGTCAGCTCAGGCCATGATCTTAACGGCTCATGAGTTCGAGGCCCGCGTCGGGCACTGGGCTGACTGTGCAGGGCCTGCTTGGAATTTTCTCTCTCCGCCCTACCCCTGCTCTCCCGAGCTCACTCTCTTTCTCTCAAAATAAATAAATAAACGTAAAAACAAAAAAGAAAAAAAGGTAGTAAGGCATGTGCGCAGTTGGGTCTGAGATTGAACTTCCTGACAGCAGAGTTTGCAGGACATTTGGATAAAAATACAAATGAGGGTTTATCCCAGCAACTAGGCTAAAGAGAGAGACACATCCATTTAGTTAAGTAAACATTTATTGAACTCTTACGTTGTGCCAGCAGCATACTCGAAGCCGGGGTTAAGCTGTGCTTCTCTGAGCACGGAGAAGACTGAGACAGACAGATGATTTCAATGCCATTTCTTCAATGCCGAGAGAGATGTGTACCTGGGGTGTTGTGGGTGTGTGATGAAGGGACACTAACTGCAACTCTGCAGCCAGGGAAGGCTTCCTGGAAGAAGTAGTGTTTACACTGAGTTTTACCACCGGGTGGGAGATGTCTAGGGGAATGAATGCAGTTAGTGCATTCCAGGAAAGGCGGGCAGCTAAACTAACTGATGTAGAAACATCTTTAGATCATAGAAGATCCTTCCTGTCGTTCCGAGTCGAGTCCTCTGGGAAATGCTGTTGTCCCGTGGAAATGCCTTACAATCCTGGTGGCCAAAGGGGGCTCCGTTCTCTGTCCCATGTTGGACTCGTCATCTCATTGGGACAGCCTCTCGTGGATTTAGGAGGGAAAAGGTAAAGGAAAGAATCTCATTGCCCTCTGCAGTCAAGGGTCATGATCCTTCAAGCAGCCTCTCTGCCCCATCGTTCAGGGCACCACAGAGCTGGCATGCCCGTGACCCATCACGTCTGGCGCATCTGAGGACTGCCCGCAAAGCCATGCCATCCAGGAGGCTGCCCGGAGGAAGGCTAGGGCTGGAGCCTGACTGTCGGGTCAGAGAAAAGAAACAGACAGCCACCTAGAAACTCTCACAGCAGCTGCTTGTTGAATGCTGAAAGATTATAGCACCGGGCCCCATTGTACAGATGGGAAGACTGAGGCTGACGAGTGTGGAGCCACCTCCTAGGTCCTGGGAGTAACGGGCAGCTACTGTATACTTATGTAGCTTCTTGTTTCTTACGACAGCGCTGCAGCTAGGACCTCTGGGTGGGAACCCGGGAGAGGCATTTTTTTTCCCAGAAAGGAGTGCTTTCGGAAACGGCAGGCCAGTGCGTAATGGCCTGTATCCACCGGATACCCTCCCTGCTTATTACGCTGGCGTCGTGGGGTGGGGGTTCCCAGCCTCCGCCAGGGAGGTCATTCAGTCCCAGCCATGCCAGCTGGTGTCCTCGAGGCCCCGGACCCCCACCAGAGAAAGGAATCTGAGGGCAAACAAAGAGTGCCGCCTCCGTGGCTGCGGACCTGAGCCCTCCACGCGCACTTGCCCGAGGCGGGCCCCCGTGGGGCTGGTGCCAGGCTCTGTGCCCTTCTCCACCCCTTCCTGAGCCCCCCGGCTCATCTGCTTGCTTTCCGAACTGCAGCCATCCTGAATGGGTCTTTGTGTGCGCCCCAGGAGCTGGCTCCGAAGAGCCCTGCGAAATGCTGGACAGAGACGTCTCCTTTGGATCCAGGCACGGCTGGGCGCGGTGCCCGTCTCGTGGGAGGCGGCCTTTCTTGTGCCGCCCTGTTGCTCCCTATCTGGGAGCGAGCCTCGACCTGGATGAATGGGAGAAACGTTCCGCACCCTTGCCCAGAGGGGTCATCGGCAGGGCCGTGGGGATGGCCTTGGTCTCCTCCCCTGAGCCGTCTTTCCCACGGTCCCCCCTTGCCACTGCGCCCCCAGAGATGACTAGTACCAAAGAGACAGTTAAATGGCCACTCCTTATGTGCCAGGCATTGTGCTAAGGGTTGCATCCCATTCCGTCAAAGCTTCCCAGCAATCCTGCGAGCGACCTCGTCTTACCAGCCCCATTTTACAGGTGAGAAAACCGAGCTTGGAGCCGCTAAGCAACCTGCACTGGAAATTCTGGACGCAGATTGGGTGGCTCTCTGCCCCGGCTCCCTCCTTGTGGCTCTCAAGGCGTCTCTCCCAGACATGGGTGTCCTAGGGCCACTTCACGCCTGGCTCCCTGGGGAATCCCCACGCTCCGGAGTGCTGGCCCCTCGGGGGGCCCACGGGGAGGCAACGTCTTGTTCTGGCAAAATGCAGACAGCCGCTTGGCCTTCCGAAGTCATTCTGTCTACACTGTTCCCCTTTGTGCCTTTTTTTTTTTTTTTTAATTCAAATCAAGAGTAACGTTGTGTTTGATAAGAGAAGAAACTAGGGATGTGTAAGGAAAAGCTTAGGCTACGATGCCGTATGGGAACGTTGGCTCAAGGACCCTCCCCTCCCCCCCAGGAAATAACGTGGCATTGCGCGGCAAATGCTGGATGAGGGCTGGGGCAGAGGATTCCTTCCGGGGGGGCTCGTGGCCCCGGTTCGGTGACTGACTGCACTGCTCTGGGCTCGTGTCTCTCCTGCTGGACACGAGGGGGTAGAATGAACTCCAGGTACCTGACTCTGCAGCAGTCTGTGCAGGTTGAAGAGGAGGCACGGATCCTGCTTTCATTTTTTTGTCAGTAGAAAGAACCGGTGGTAAGGAAAGCATCTGTATTTGCCTACCTGGCCTCCCTTAGCTTGAGAGGTGTGACCTGTATAGCATTCTTAGGGAGCCAAGCCCGGTGACCCTTTTGGGGGACAGAAATGTTAATCATGACCTTTAGAACAGCTCTGTTACTGGGGCGCCTGGGTGGCTCAGTCGGTCAAGTGTCTGACTTTGGCTCAGGTCATGATCTCGCGGTTCGTGAGTTCGAGCCCCGCATCGGGCTCTGTGCTGATAGAGCCCAGAGCCTGCTTTGGATTCTCTGTCCCCCTCTCTCTCTGGCCCTCCCCCACCCACTCTCTCTCTCTCTTTCTCTCTCTGTCTCTCTCTCTCTCAAAAATAAACATTAAAAAAATGTTTTTTAATAATAAAAATTTAAAAAAAAAAAGAACAGCTCTGTTACCTAAGCCAAATGGTCAACTGGGAGGGGCTGTATTTTGTTTGCAAAGAGGCTATGAGCAATCAGTGGTAAAACAAGCAAAAAACAACTAGAGGAATGCAGGTTAGATCTATTTTTATTTAAAAAAAAATTTTTATGTTTATTTATTTTTGAGAGCGAGAGAGACAGAGCATGAGTGGAGGAGGAGCAGAGAGAGAGACACACACACAGAATCCGAAGCAGGCTCCAGGCTCTGAGCTGTCAGCACAGAGCCCGACGCAGGGCTCGAACTCACGGACCGTGAGATCACGACCCGAGCCGAAGTCGGCCGCTTAACCGACTGAGCCACCCAGGCGCCCCCAGGTTAGATTTTAAGAACCTCCCACTCGGGCAATGTGTTCGGGGGTAGTCAGGCAAATTGTAAGTTGTCCTCCAGAATCTGTTTGCTTGCTTCCTGTTTTCTTTTATCTTTCTTTTCGTTTTAAAAATGAGTTCGGTCTTGACCTCCCTAAACTATAATGACTATAGTCCATACATCTTCTGAGGATTGGGGAATGATTATTGTAGGCTGTCTATGAAGGGAGTTTCCTTTATGTTGATCATCGACACGTGATAAGAAACTCTAGAATTGGGATCCTCAGAAGTGTGCGTGATATGTATGGGGTGTTCCGCCCCTCGCTGTGAAGAGGTAACGCCCACCGGTAGCCATGGTCGCGTCAAGCGTCAGAAATGGCAGTATTGTAATGATGGGTAACATGACCCATTTTTCTGTGCCTCATTCTCCAAGTTGCTTTCTTTAGTCTTCACGCACTGCTCTGGTATCTGCCCTGTTTCCGTGGGCACGTTCCTCCGTTAAACTGTTGCTATCCTCATGGATTATTAATAGAGTCTAATTGTGATGATATATGATAAATACTTGTTCTGAGTAACGGAAGCATAAGGACAGCAGAGGGATACCCCTCACAATCAAGGATAATAGCCTGTAGATGATTAAGGGCCTAAGATGCTGGGTGTTACACGCACAAAAGTCACAAACATCTGTTCGCTCACCTTTTGGCTCCTTCCCCCATTCCCTATGTTGCCCTTCTTTGGTGTTTTCCTTGGGAGTCACTCGTTCCTTTTTTTTTTTGCTTTGCTAGTCTCGTTTCCGTGAGTGGAACTCGCTATTAAAACAACAGTTGAAGATAGCACATTCGAGAACCTGAGGGATAATTCAGGGAAGATGTCAGAAAGGGCTTCCTCACTGGGACAAAGAGCATAAAGAGGAGAGAAACCCATTTGGATAGTGCATGTATAGTTCACCTCCAGTGCCTGGGCTCCATGAAGTGGGAGCAGTTTTCGGGGTCTCGGGCCTTTACTTACGGAGTGACGTGTGAGTCGCTGGAGAACTTAATCTCTGTGGACAAAGCTGTCCGTTTATTTGTTGGACTTTGATCGGGAGGCAATGCAAAAGCCCTGTTGTTTGGGCAGAGACCAGTAGGCGAGAGACTTTCATCGAGAGTTTTGGAACAGAAGAGGGGCGTCAGGAAGACTCACCTGAGAGTCACATGTGAAATGGATTACATGTGGGGAGACAGGATTCCTGGGAAACCAATGGGAAGAGGTAGCAAAAGCCAGACAGAGAAAAAGGACAGTTGCAGCGGGAAGAAAAGAAAGGGATTAATGCAAGAAGACATGGAGAATGAGTGGTCAGAGCTTGGCGGCTCAGCAGCTGCGAGGGAGGGCTTGGCCAAAGGAAGGATGAACTGTGACACGGTCACTAGCTGATGTCCCCAGGGAGCCGCTGGGCACTTGTCCAATGGCCAGTGGGAGTAAGCGGACTTTCTACACTTTCCTTGCCGAGGAAAAAAGAGGGATCAGCAGTGGCTTGTTGTTAGCTGTGCGGACTTATCCCCATAACCTATCATTATGGGTGGAATACGGCCTTGACAGAGGGTGAGGCAAGGTCAGAAATAGGGTGTTGGACATAGGTCTGCATTTCCATGACGGGGGATGCCATTGTGTGGGTCCCATTGCCACTGCTCTGCCCCCACTCTTAACGGTGATGCTAGCTAACGCTTGGCTTGCTTTTTGAAGAGTTATTGGGGCTCCCTACACACAGAAATGGGGAGAATTCCACAAAGCATCGGGCGGGGGAAAATTTAGCAGAGAATACCACGGCAGCATCCCGTGCAAACAACAGTATTGGGTAGCTTGCGGTGTTTTAAATTCTTCCCACCCTCGGTTTCTTGTCACCCATTTCCCTACATCCAGGGCCCTGCTACCGGATTTCCTTGGCTTTTTCACAGTGAAATGGGGAATGACTTACAATTAAGTTCTTTGTTCGTTGCTGTTGTGCCGCCTGAAGACAGTGGGCCTTGGGAGGTGCCGTGAAAATGGCGTCTTGTTGGCCTTCACAGTTAAAGACTGTGGCGTGGGACCCGTGGGCTTGTCACACTGGCATCTCCCTGTGGGCCTCTCAGATAACCTGGCAGCACATTCTTTTATGCTGACTTCAGGGCAAGAAAGAATATTCTTTGGATGAGCAAAACCCACATGACTGAAGCTCTTACTTTAACAGAAAGGCCGGGGGGAGGGTGCCTCTTTCTGTGACCCATGTTGGTCTCTGGCCAAGGACCTATGAAATCCCCTGAAGATGAACAGCTCATGAGGGTCCAGCTGTCTTCTTAATTAAAGAAACCAGACTCTCCTCATACCCCCTTTGGTTTTCCACATCGAAAGCTGCTTTTAGCCCAAGATGGCCTTTCTTTCCTGGGTCGAAAATGCTCGTATCTACTCTTCATTAGTTGATATAGGAAAACTAAGCATCCCTGTAGTTGGGTCAGGGAAACTTCAGTTTGCAAAATCTCCTCCAGAGCATGGGGATGTGGTTATTTCCAACTGCTGGTCCCCAGGGGGGCCGGAAACTGCCGGAGAGCTTCTGGGTGAAGCAGGGCTGGGGATCCCAGGGACGTTCACTCCTTGGAGGGTGCCAGCCAGCATTAACACTCGTGCTCACAATGCCAGGCTTTTTGAGAAGGGCATTGAAGCCAGCTTAGGTTCCTAGAATGTATTTATCCATCTGCAACTGAGATTTGCCCTCCTGATTCCTTTGTCTTCCGAACTAAAAATGGCAGGCTTGACCTCAGAACCCTTTAGTTTCTCTCTGGGTAAGGAAGTTTGGTACTGAATGCCTGCTCTAGGTATCTCTGGACACATGTGGGTCATCTTGGCCCGTGCGAACCCTTCAGATTTTCCAACTTGACATGCTCCCCTTAAGATATCCCTCAATGTCCTCCTCTTCGCTAGGGATACTTAGGGAATGTTACGCGTTCTGATGTTAGCATAATAGAAAATAAACCGAGAGGTGAACTTATTGAAAAGTCATCATGTAACAGTTTCCAAATCAGAAACACCAACCCCAACAACCACAACTTTGGGGCAATTCCCGGTGGAATGGGATTACAAAAATGTAATTGCAATGTCGTGAGAAGGTATTGACACAAATTGTTTTGCCCGCTTGAGGTCCCATGGGGCCTACACTGAAACCTTGTCTAGCCCTTCCTCAAGAGAGTCTTCAAGGGAGCTGACCCTGAGGCCATCTTGCCCATTTTAAATAGCATGCGACCCTATCGAGCGAGTAAAACCAAAGGGCAAACTGGTCGTGCCTCGTCCTCTCTTTGGTAAAAGCATCCCATGCCTACTCCGCCTTAAAAGCGGAACGTGCCCTTTTTGTGTGCAGACTGTACAAAGTGGGCCCCCTGCCCTTTCCAGGGAGGGAATGTAAGCAGATCCCTGAAGAAACCGCTTGGCTCAGCAATTTTAGGGCTTGTTGTAATTGGCCTGGCCTAAAAGAACTCGGCACACTGTACGTGTGCCAAGGAAATGCAAATGCTTCCCTGAAACAGACGTTTAGGGTGGATGAGAAGAGCTGGGCTCATCTGTGAACCCAAGTAGAAGAGCAAGATGGACAAGAAAGTTCAGGAAATCAGAGAGGCTCCTTAGGGACCGTTTTTTCACTTAGCCACGGGTGGTGGCCACACCAACTGAACTGGTCAGATAGGGCAGGGCGAGCGTGATCTGGAGGGAAAGATCTTGAGTAACAGGCTTTCTCCTTCCATCATGAGCCTGTTTTTCCTGAGGGGCAGGGCCAGTCTTCTTGCCCAGGCTGGCTCCCCACCAGTAATACCAGTGGTCCCCAGCTGGGCTCAGCATCGACAACCCTCCCCTGGACCCTGGGGAGTTGACTGGGGATACTTCCTACGGACCGATTACTCCTGATTCCCTATTCTCACACCCCTTTTCCATAAAAAATGGTTAAAAACTGGGAACCCAGTTTTGTATGTTATTTTTCTCCACAGCGCTCTAGAATTCTCTGCAGTCATCTTTACACTTGGCTGCCCTCTCCTCCTTCCTCATTATTTGTGTGCTCCATGAGGGCTCGCCTGCTAGTCCTGACTATATTCCTAGGGCTTACCACAGTCGTCAGCCCATAGGACTTACTAAATAAAGGCCTGCTAATTGACTAATAATAATTCGGCTTACCGTGGGACGTTTCATAGCATGATTCTTTAGTACCATTTTGATTTCTATTTCTGTGACATAGCTGAGCATATAGAAGGTGATGAGTCAACACTGGATGGATTCAGATTTTTCTGATGAATTAACAATCCTCTCCAGCCGGGAAGGTGCTGAGCTCCGAAGCTAGGAAGGAATGAGCCAGTTAGGAATGGAGAAACTAACTCCTGTGAGGAGTCCAGCTTCCTTTCTGCCTTTGTCCACTCACATCTTTCGATGCCTAGGGTCTTCCTTTGCCCTCATCGTTTACCCCCATCTCTTACCATCTCTTGAGACCCCTAGATGGTCTTGGAAACAGCCCCGAGGCCTTGAACTCCCTAGAGGCTCTCTCTTCACTTCTTCCTACCTCTGAATTTCCCTTAGTGATCTCACGTTTCTCCCTTTCCCTCCATCACTAAGCTTTGTGTCTTTTCCCTTGTCCACTTAATGCCCTCTGTCCCCTCTACTGAATCAGAGACCCGTTCTTTAACACACCGTTTCTTTCGTCTGCCACCCTCGCCGGGTTTCTACTGGCTTTTACCGCCCTGCCGGCGGGGTCGCACCATGCAAACAATTCAAGCACCAGCCACCTGCCAGCACCTCAGAGCTCCATACCGTTTCCTCCTCACCGACCATCTTTACCTTGTTCATTCCTCCTGCCCCTGTTCCTCCACCTCCCCGACATGCACCGGAAGGCTTGCACGCCCATGCAAAAGGTAGTGTCACACACAATTTCACCTGCGCTTTCACCGCTAATGTGTCCGAATGCCTGGCCCGACGAGAGGTGGTATTTTGAAAGTTGACTATAATTCTGACTTTATAAAATCCTGATTCAGTTTAGGTCCTTGCTTCCTCCTACAGGTGTCACTTTTCTTTTCCTTTGTTTCCCCTTCTTGCTGATGCATCTTGTGTGTGTACGTTTTGCTTCCTTCTCCATTAGAATGGCCTGTGACGGAATTAGCTTTGGAGCTCGGCATTCGGACAGAGATCGGGCCATGCTCAATTGACTCACCTGAATTCAGAGAGGAGGGGTGGGAGTATTCAACAAGACAGCTTCTAAACATCTCTTTTTAAAACCCGAGATCCTCCTTAAACGGAACAGAGTGGAGGAGTTTTACCTTTTCCTTTGTGTTGTCCGCGATGCCGAAGGGCATTTAAATGGTCCACTTAATTAAATACCGGAATTACCTGAGAGAGTAAAATAAACAATCGTGTTCGAGGGTAAGAGAGGAAAAGGCAGCAGGCACACTTTGGGCTTAGGTGATCTTTGATGAGCATATGAGACCACGAAATCCCTCAATGGGAGCTGAATGCTCTGTGTGAAGGGTTCATGTGATTCTCCATCCAACGTCTCCTTTTGGGCCTCGTGTTGTTCATAGGCCCCATAGAGGGATCCCGAAGGGTGATTTCATTCCAGTAGGTCTGTGTGCATGGGCGTCTCTCCTTGACCGAAAAAACTTCCGATGACAGAGCCCTCCTAGCCTTCTGCAGACGGGAAGTGGTCTTTCCAATTTTGGGTTGAGCTAGCAGAATATTTTTCTTCTGGTGAATAAAATAGCATTCTCTCTGAAGCTGCTTCCCATTGGTTCCAATCTATTCCCTGATGCTCGGCAGAGCAAAATCCCATCCCTTTTCTATCTGAGAGTCCTTTGGGTATTTGAAGACAGTCATTATTTTCTATATGGAGTTTCATCTGTATCTGCCCGAATGCTTCCAGGGTTCCAAATTCCTCGGGACATGATTCCCGGTCCCTTCTATACCTGGGTTGCTCTCTTTTTAGCGTATTGCATTGTGTCTAGTGTGGGGTCAGAATGGGATGGTCTGCCCAGCCCAGAGAGGAGCAAGTGTTTCACCCCAATCCATCGTCCTGTTCGTTCTCCAGCACCTGACGCAGCATCCTTCACGTGCTAAACCCCCTGATACTCCTTCTGGAGCAGAGTGTCCGGACTCGTATTCTAGCCTTCGCAGCATCCCTGTTACCAAAGATCCTCAGTTTTAGACCGATCTGCGTGAAAGAGATTTTTGTTTGTTTGCTTTTGCAGCTTGAATTCTCCAAATCCTTACTGCTGTTTTATACTTGACCCGAGTTGATACACCAAAGTTTAAGTGTCTTCAGGGCCGGTTGCCTTTTCCATATTTAGCCCAGAGCCCAATATAGGTCTGAGAGATATTTCTTGAATCTGTGGTCGGGAACCATGTCGTGAATCAACTTATCATCATCATTTTGGTGACACATAGCTCCTTTGGCCTAGGGTGTCTGTTCTGTCTTTACACCTGTAGTGTCTGTATTGCTTATGGACGGAGAGCCCATGAAGAAGCTATGTTTTTTATTTATTTATTTTTTAATGTTTACTTATTTTTTTTAACGTTTTATTTATTTTTGAGACAGGGAGAGACAGAGCATGAACAGGGGAGGGTCAGAGAGAGGGAGACACAGAATCTGAAACAGGCTCCAGGCTCTGAGCTGTCAGCAGAGAGCCTGATGCGGGGCTCGAACTCACGGACCGCGAGGTCATGACCTGAGCCGAAGGCGGCCGCTTAACCGACTGAGCCGCCCAGGCGCCCCTAATGTTTACTTATTTTTGAGAGACAGAGACAGCTCAGGCAGGGGAGGAGAGAGAGAGAGGGAGACAGAATCAGAAGCAGGCTCCAGTCTCCGAGCTGTCAGCACAGAGCCCGACATGGGGTTTGAACCCACAAACTGTGAGATCATGACCTGAGCCAAAGTCGGGCCCTCAACCGACTGAGCCACCCAGGTGCCCCTGTTTTGTTGTTGTTGTTTTTTTTTTAAATTATTTTATTATTATTTTATTTGTAAAGTTTATTTATTTTGAGAGGGAGAGAGGGAGGGAGCTGCATGCTTATGAGCGGGGGAGGGGCAGAAGTGGAGGGAGAGAGAGAATCTTAAGCAGGTTCCGGGCTCCGTGTGCAGCCCGACGTGGGGCTCAATCTCACGACTGTAGGATCATAACCTGAGCTGAAATTAAGAGTCAGACGTTTAACCAACTGGGCCACCCAGGCGCCCCCATGAAGCTATGGTTTTTAATACATGGACTTTCCTGATTTTATCCCAAGCTCGGTCTTCTGTGAGACTCAGTACAGAGCTGCTACCGACATCAGGGAGATCGTAGAATTTAACAGAGGTCCGTGGGAACTGGCTTGAGATTCGCTTTGCTGAAACTGACAGGAGACGTTTTACGTTGACCCCTTGGCCAGAGGTCCCTTGCCAGGACTGCCAAAAGGGTCGCTGAGGCGATGTGCTATGGCGAGAGGAGCTCTAGGCTTAAATAGATTTAGGTTTGCTCCTTGTCTCTGCCACTTACTCCACGGTCATTTAACCACTCTGACGTCAGTTTCTTCATCTACGAAATGGAGATAACCTAACTTCACAACCAAGCCCTCAGAACTGGTATGGCAATGAAATGAGACAATGTATCGCCGCCCATGTGGGGCACTCCGGCCAAAGCACGGTTGTCATTGTGCGAAGTTTCTTTACTCAGTCACTATCCGTTCTGGGAAATAAAGAGCATCCCAACAGACCATTGGTTGTTTCCCCTGCGTTCGACATAATGATGAATTCTCTCCTGCAGGCTCCGTCTGGGACTCTCTATCTGTGTCATACCCAGCACACTGTCCTCACGGCTTGGGTGGGTGGGTGGGGGGGGTTGTCAATCAATACAACTTGATGGTTCAGCTCATTGCCCTGCACTGAGGAAGGTCAGTGTCTTTTCTCCAGAGACAGAGCATGGTCTAGACACGTGGGACAGGAGGCAGTCAGGAAACGCGGGGCCTTCACCGCCCTGGTGGTTTTTCTAGTGCACGGGACGCCTTCCTTCCTCAGTTGCACGAGCCTCTCGATTCTACTCGCAGAAAGAGTAAATGCGTTTGATTTCCCACCTGCCTGCCCCGGGGAAGGGAGAATGAATGAGACTCTATCGCTCTGGAGAAAGATACTGTTTGGACACACCGTCTGTTTCCATCAGGGTGGGGAGCAGTAGTAAATTGCCAGGGCTCCGAAGGGCCCTGCGCCCACGCTGGCCAGAGTCCAGGAGACTGGACCTTCCTCTCCTTACTCAGACGGCAGAGACCACGCCTGTCTCTGCGGAACAGCCCAGTGTGAATGTCCGACTGTATGATGCATTTGTGCCGGTGAGCGACCTGGGCACGCGGCGGAGGCAGACGGTTGCCAATCACCACTTCCCATACAGAGCGTAGGCTGTGCAAGCCCCGTGACTCATGCCACACTCACCTGGACTCGGAGACCTCCAGGCACGGAGGGCTCCGTCTCCCCAGAACCTTCCCCTGATTAATTGTGGAGGGTCTCAGCCGGGCACGTCCCGCAGAGGCCGTCCTTCGCCCGCTGTGGCTGGCGTCGGACTCCACACCCCTGGGGTGCGAGCGCTCGGCTCCCTGGCCCTCCTCCCACAGAGGCACGGTCCCAGCCGGGTCCTGCCTGCCATGCCCCGCATCTCCCACAAGGGGGAGCCCCCGGAGGGCAGTGGAATTTGGGAAGCTGAAGTTTTCTCCTCCTGTCCTCCGATTTTCGCGCTTGACCCAACTGTGAGGTTTCTTTGTTGCAATGTTGGGGTCTGAGATAACACTTCTGGAGGCTGCAGCCGGGAACCACAGCTGATGCCATCTTTTCTTGTCTGTTGTTAATGACCTAGCATTATAAGCTAAGGAGGAAAAGTAACAAAGAGCTTGAAGACTTTCATGGCTCCCAGGCCCTG
The DNA here is from genome assembly GCF_014898765.1 of Herpailurus yagouaroundi. NCBI lineage: Eukaryota > Metazoa > Chordata > Mammalia > Carnivora > Felidae > Herpailurus > Herpailurus yagouaroundi. Next base: position 13,924,713 of record NW_024412402.1, on the reverse strand, counting down.
GACAGAGGCCGGCGGTCTCAGACAGACAGAACCAAGGAGGGGCCTGTGATGGCACAGCCCAGGTAGGTGTCCGGGAGAGGACGACGGAGGGGCTCCTGGGGGTGAGGGGCACGGAGCCCTTGATGGTGGGAGGGTGGATGGAGTAGACACGGGGTGTCAGGGGAGATTAAGGGGGGGTGGAGGCAGCGCAGAGAGACCGAGGAAGGGCAGAGGGAGGAACCCCCAAAGGGGTGCAAAAGAACAAAAACGCTTGTAGGATGTGATGCAAAAGGCTGACCGCGGGGCCGGGGCCGGAGAAGGGAGGGTTTGTGAACTGACTCAGAGGCTTAAACTAGTTTGAAGTTGGTTCCAACTCTGCCGCCCAGAAACTTCACAGGACTTCAGAGGCCGGGAGTCTGAAAGCCAACGCTCAGCAGCACAAGAAGATTCAAAGTGAGTAGGTGTGCCTGAAGGTCCAGCTAATCGGTCTGGTTGTGTGTCAGATAGCCATCCCCACTCCGGACTTGGGACTCCCTAAACTGGAAGGAATTCTGGTCGGCCGGCCTTCTCAGGTTCTCTCTGCTCCGAACCCATGTCTCAGACTTTCCCCCCTCCTCTCCAGTCTCCTGCAGTTGCTGTCGGTAACGGACCAGGAGTCAGAAGTGCGCACTGTGCAGCTTAGGGAGATTAGCTGAAGCAAGGAGACGTCAGAATCCCCCTTTTCTTTGTCTATAACAGGGAGATAATAATATATTACTAATGAGCCTTATAGGATTTTTCTGAGGATTGAATAAGTAAGATAATGTGAATAAATGTTCCTAATAGATTATAATTGCTAGTTAAATAAAAGATGGCATTAATAATAATTAATCAGTTAATATACCCTTACGATGCTCAGCGGGGCATGTTCCTGCCGAGCTTTGGAGGGACATGTGTGTTTACTATTTGTGGGAAAATTTCAGTACATAACCCCCAATTTCCCTATCACTTTTTAGAGTAACCTCTTTGGCAGATACATGGGGAACTCCGTGTTCTTTCCCTTTTAGCCACCTTCCCATGTTCTCTTGTCTGGCCTCGGCTACACGTTTCTAGTTCTGAAACATGCAGATAGTGATTGATGGTGTCTGCTTCCCTCTCTGGAAGAGCGATTCGTCTGTGTCCTCAACACTGCTGCTCGAGTAAATGTCACAACGTGTCTCAGGCACATGATCAGACTACACTTGGAAGAAGCAAATAAGAAGGCTGTGCTTATAATCCCATCACCATATTCCCTGCCTGCAATGTTCATTCCAGACTACGTGTTACTTATTCATTAAAATGTCTCTGATGGGAAATTGGGTTCTGCACTCTGGGGCAGGCTGTTTCTGTTGACCTATGAAGGCTGTAGTTGGCTTTGATACCTGTGGGCGCATTCACCCTTTCCTTGGGTTCCTGAGGCAGTGTGCTGTATGGGGAAGGCAGCATAGACTATGGGCAAATCCCTTGATTTCATTGAGCCTTCTCTTTCCATCGTCAAATGGAGCTGCTATTAGGTTTTCTTCCTGCATCCAGATGTAGATGTGAGGCACTCATGAGATTATACTTGAGCTCACCGAAAGTTTGTAACTCTCTACAGAGTCATAGAATTGTAAGAGCTCATCATCGTTGTCCTGCTGCGTGTTTCTTACTAGTGACCGACCTGTATCTCACAACCTTTTATTTTGTTTTATTATTTTATTTTTAATTTTTTTAACGTATATTTATTTTTGAGAGAGAGAGAGAGAGACAGAGAGTGCAAGAGGGGGAGGGGCAGAGAGAGAGGGAGACACAGAATCCCAAGCAAGCTCCAGGCTCTGAGCTGTCAGCACAGAGCCCGACGCGGGGCTCGAACCCACGAACCGTGAGATCATGACCTGAGCCGAAGTCGGACGCTTAACCGACTGAGCCACCCAGGCACCCCATAGCCTTAATTATTTTAAAAATTGTCTTTCCCAGGTGTTAATGTATTCTATTTTCTTCTCTGCCAATTGACTAATAAATTAAATCTTTATAGAGATGCTAAGTGTAAGCCATATACCTACTCACCTTCAGAAAGTTTGTATCCTCTCTAAGTCATGTGTACAGATGCATAATATATATACAGACTATATTTTTCTAAAACCCTAAGCACGCGCGCGCGCACACACACATATGTATTCCTTCTTTCAAGCAGGTACTTACTCCTCCTTTAATACAGAATACATGCAAATACACATTTGAGCAAAAACCATGCAGTGACATTCATACAAGACACTCACTTAGAGAGCAGACTTAATAGGGAGGAGGAATGAACTGTATCAGCATCTCAGCTATTTTAGAGTCCAGAAGTGACCACAATACACAATTCACGTGGTTAAAAAAAAAAAAAAAAAAGTCATGGATCAATTTCTGCCCCGTTCCCAGGAATGAATATCAATATCTACCTCTTCCAGACAGACTCGCGGCAGCTTCAGATATGTTTAAATGAGTTTTTTTTTTAATACATTTGCAAAGTCAATTATTGTGAATCTCATCTGAGGCAATTAAAAAAACATCCTGACATTTAAGGTGATATTTTTTTCCCAAGTAAAATAATTATAAATAATACTAATTATGAACAAATCATTCAGTGACTCTCAGTCTGGTTCAACCTTTAGGTTAATAAACCAATCCATTAAAATTCATCTTGCTCAAAGGACCAATTTGTTAAAAAAAATGTAGTGACCTTTCACCACAAGTGTGATTGATATTTTCTTTAACAATAATCAGAGCTGTCTTTCCCAGAAGAGAGTGTGGTCAAGTGGTAGATGTAGAAAACTGGGGACCTTTTATGCCCCTCTCAGTAATACTTCTAGATTAGGGTACAAAATGAGGTTGATGCTGGTGAAGATGGTGATGATAATGTACAAAACGAAAATTCTGGTTTCAAAAAGTATCTTAAGAGAGACGTCTGAAAGTCTCAGGACAGTTGCCCATAAAAACTGATTATATCATTCTTCACAGCAGGAAAGGTTTTAGATATGCCCCTCTGTCTGCCTCTGGAGTTTCATTCTCTCCCAAGATGTGAGGCAGGGATTTGCAAATACGGCCCATGGGCCAAATCCAGTCTGCCACCTGTTTCTGTGAATAAAGTTTTATCAGAACAAAGCACAGCTCCCACTTACGTATTGTCAGTGGCTGCTTGCCTCCTACCGAGGCATTCTAGGAGCCCCAACAGAGACCTGAAATTCTGACTCTTTGGCCCTTTACAGGGAAAGTTGGCCAACCCCAATTGGAGGGTAATGAAAAAAAAAAGTTATCTTTGAATTTCCTGCACCAACTAATATTTGAGCTGCACTTTACGGTTTATAAAGTCTGACCATGTAATTTTGCCAGAGATGTTATTCTCATTTAACTGATGAAGAAGGTGCACATTTGTCCATGGCCCCATGGCCACTAACTGGTGTAGGTAGACCTTGGCCTCCTAAGAGGGAAGGGACGCTGCCCCGAGGGCCGCTGTTAGAGAAGCAGTGACCGAGACTGCTGTCAGGCTGTGGTCACGGCTGCCTGTCTCTTTCATCCACCCAGATGTGGTCATGGCCAAAGAACAGTAGAGGAAGCAATAGTCTTGACATTCCGTTCCCTCTTTATCTGACCTTGGCCTGGGTGATTTTGCACTCGTTCTGCTTCTACGGTCCTATTCTCCTAAGCAGAGGAATACTAATAGCCAGAAAGGAGAAAAAAAAAAAATGCTTCGCAGTCAAACAAAGCTAAGCTTTATTGCCTCAACTCTCACTTATCCATACTGAAGGAATGTACCCGCCCTGAAATTGGCACTGTGGCATGGATATTCTGAAACAGCCAGGAACAGAACCGTCTTTGTTTGGGGAATATGCTATCTTTTTAAAAGTTTGCTTTTTGAAATGGCAAATCCCCTCTTAATTATGTTCTGCTTTTACTCGGTTTATTATCAAAATTACAGTCCTCCCTCCTCCCCCCCAGGAGCTTGTTTCATCTACCAGCAAGGTGGGCCATGAGGTGCTGGATATTAGGAGAGAGGAAGCCTGGAAGGAAGACTTTGCCTTTGCTATAAAATGAGTTGTTTGCAGAGACTCAAGGTTTTCTTAATCTTAGGTTTTCTTGGAACGGGAGTACGGAATAAAACAAGAGAGATGAGAGTAAGACACTCTTTTGTCAAATCTTCCCTGAAGATTCCGAGCTGAAGATAAGGATTTAAACAATTGAACTTTCCATTTTTCCAGTCAAGCAACCTTTATGTGGGTGTCCACTGGGGTAGGCACTGCTGGGAGTTAAGGAGTATCACGTTGACTAAGATTCAGATATTCTAATAAGTGATTTGTTAGAGACATGAACATGTACCTTTGTGTCTATAATGCAAATTAGAAAGAAGCAACGGAATGGAAGTATAAATGAAGTCTGGGCATGCTCAAAGGAGAAGTCATTTTTCCTGATTAGACAGTCGCTGAAGAAATTGTGGAAGAAGTCGCATCTTGGGAGACCTGGGAGTGTGTAGGTTTTAGACGTTTGGAAACGGAAGTAAGTGGGCATTCTAGGAGCAAGCAGAGAGAACCAAGTCCTCAAGCCAAGTGTAGGACTTGTACGTGAACCTCTACAGGTATAGAGGAGGATTGGGGCGGGGAAGCAGGTCAGGGTCAGATTCTCGGGGGCCTCGAATTGTAGGTTAAGGAGTTTGTTCTTGGGGCACCTGGGTGGCACAGTTGGTTGAGCGTCTGACTCTTGATTTTGGCTCAGGTCACCAGCTCACAGTTCGTGGGATCGAGCCCCACGTCAGGTTTTGTGCTGAACGGGGGGCTTGGTTAAGATTCTCTCTTTCCCTCTGCCCCTTTCCCCCACTCGCACTCTCTCTCCCTCTTTCTCTCTCTCTCTCAAAGAAAAATAAAAGACGTGGGGTCTTTACTGGGTGGATGATGAGAATCCTTGCGTGTTTTTCCGCAGGAGAATTAACATGGTCATACCTGTGATTTGGGAAGAGATGGAACAGGTGTTTGAAAAGATCCTGGAGGCCAAGTCATCATTTAGCACCTAGAGTTAATGGACCAGGCGAGATAGGTTACACCTTCATCCTGTGCTCTCCTCACGAGACTGTTCCTCTGTAACCCGACTATCGTAGGTTACAGCACTGGCTGAGGGCTTCCTGAGGGCACTTATTTAATGGCATGCCAGTGGCATTTACTCATAAAACCAAAAAGCCATCGGGGCCAGAAATAGGGGTTTTGGTTACTTCCCCAGACAGGATGCAGTTGGGGTGATTATACATGTGATTCATCGAGGTCGGGAAACAAGTTCTCCACAAACAAACACCCCTCCCCTCCAAGCCCAGTGACTCAAAGCTTCTTCAGTTTGGAAAGCTCTGGAGTCCGGGCAGAATTTGAGGTATGATGTTAAATCATAATTTTTCAAGTGTTCACTGTTATAAGGGAAACGTTTTTATTCACTCTCTCAATTGTTCAAGCAACGAGCACTTCTGGAACTCCTAATTATGTTAGGCACAGAGCATTCACTTAACAAATAATTAGCGAGCACTTACTACATGCTCAGCGCTGTTCTAGATGTGAGATGTCATGGTTTTGTAGAGCTTACATTCTAGAAAGGAGATCCCAATATTCAATCCACCTGGGAACCAAACAAGCAAATTTCTACCCTCGGGGAGTTTACGTTCTTACCGAGGAACGTTTCAGAGAGAAGAAACTGGCACTTCGTTCCAAGAAAGAAGAACAACATAGGCAAAAAGAAGCATGAATCCAGCCCTACGGGGAAAGAATGGAGAAAGAAGCCTTAGGTTTGGCGGGGGGGGGGGGGGGGGGGGG
>NW_024412402.1:13880556-13918809 GCF_014898765.1 Herpailurus yagouaroundi | reverse complement strand
ACTCAGTATGACAAGAGGGCTTATTTATAGACCTGAATTAGGATGTGCAAGTTGCCTGGGCCTTCTTTGGCGGGAGTTGACAGAGGGATACCGCACTCACACCGAGACTCACAGAATCCAGTCCCCGGACCTTCTGAGTTTCCAGTGTCTATCAGGCAAATGGAGTCACTGATTCAGGAATCCAAGTGCTGTGGTTTGGGCTCACTGACAGTTTTTCTGTACCTTCAGTCTGACTGTCCCGCAGTGGCCCAGTGCCACGAAGATAAAAACTTAGTATGCTGGCTTCCTCCTTGCTTAAATAATATTCAGGTCAAATGCTGTAGCAACCAGCTCTGGCTTGGAGGTCATACTTGATTCTCATTTTATCAGGTTGTCTAAAATAACCAGGCCACGAGGTGGTTATTGTTATGGTTCTCGTTGGAATGGGATTTGACCTATATAAGGAAAAGAACTAGGACAGGATTAGCTCTTCAGCCCATCACAGACTTGGAGAAACCCAGTATAAGCAATTGCAGAATCACAGAGCTGGAAGGGACTCAAGGTGACTTAAGGTGATCCTGGCACCTGCCTCTGGGCACATATGTGCCTGTCTAGAAATGTAATATAAACTCTAGAACTCGTCATTTTAACAATATGTAAAAGTTTACCCATCCTGAAAATAGTTTCCTTCAGGGTTGTGGTGCTGCCTAGCCTTGGGCAAAACGTCTTTGAACCTTTTTTTTTACAGCAGACCTCAGAGCCTATAGCATATTGTTTTGCATATATTTAGTAGGGGAAAATCATTGTCTTCGCAGGATGTTTTGCATTTCCAAAAAACCAAATGCCATATCTAATTGGCCCCGCTGAATGACACTATTTTTGATTAAAAATGAATTTAAATGCAGCTATGAAATTATGAGCTGGCATGTTTGCTCGGCTCATAACTGGTTCAAAAAGGACTTATCAGCAATTGCGAAAGAAGTAAGTCCTTATTCTCGCAGATGGCCAACTTGAGGACACGTGAGCTCTGGGTGAGCCATACTGTTTCTCAGTCTCCTTGGTGAACTCCTTGAGGTCAAGGAGCACGCCTTGTTTGTTTCAAACTACCAACCCCTCACGGAGGCAGGTGCATGTCAGGGGCTATTTGTTGAATGAATTAAAAATCAATAATGTCATCACTCTATGTCCATATCACGAATGCTTTGTCCATTTTTTTAAATGTTTATTTATTTTTGAGAGAGACAGAGACAGCGTGTGAGCAGGGCTGGGGCAGAGAGAAAGGGAGACAGAATCCGGAGCAGGCTCCAGGCTCTGAGCAAGCTGTCAGCACAGAGCCTGATGCGGGGCTCGGACTCACGCACCGCGAGATCATGACCTGAGCCGAAGTTGGACGCTTAACCAACTGAGCCACCCAGGCGCCCCTGTCCATTTTCATTTGTTTATTTTATTTTTTGCCACATGGGAATCCCAAGATCACCTCTACTCTTAAGGCCAATTAGCCAGCAAATGGCAAGGGAGTAGTCTGTGGCAAAAAGAACACTTCTGGGAAGAGAGTTCGGGTTCTAATGTAGACTCGGTTTTAAGTAGGGTGGGTGGCTTTGGAAAACGGGCTTAAGCCTATTCTTAGATGGAACTAGAGGATGGAAAGGGTCCACCTGAGGAATAAAATAGAGAGGAGCCACTTGGTACCTATCTCTGAGCTTGTTGTGCGAGATTTTTTTCAAGGTCTTGGTGTTGATCAGGATTCTTGTGTGTTCAAGTGTTCTTGACTTAGTTGAGGTACAAAACCACACTCCAGAAGGGCAGGGCTGCACCAGACTCCGGAAATTACCAGAATCAGGGACTCAAGCCCTTGCACGACACACTTCCTCCGACTTTGTCCTCCGCCTCTCGCTCCGGGCCAATTTCATTCTCTCCGATCCGCTTTCTCCAGGAGGATGAAGAAATTCAGAAGACTTCTGAGAAGTTCCCTGGGCCAGGAAAACAAGACACCATGACTGGTGGCTGCTCTCAGCGCCGTGAGGCTGGCTGGGGAGAGAGGGGGCAGCTCGCCCAGAGAAGAGGTTGCTAGATAGCCAATGAAACAGAGCCCCGCTAAAGCCTGCTGTCTCCTCCACTTGCCACCCAGTCACCCTCCTCCTCTCGCTCCACGCTCATCGGCTGCTGACCTTCTACTCTTCTTGAAGGCCCTGATCAACCTCACTGCCTCTGAGGGCTGGTTGCCTGGGCAGCACAATTCCTTCCTGTCTGTGCTCCCAGAGCACGTGGAACCCATCTATCCCAGGAAATAGAGCTCCTCGTGTTGCTCGTCATGGTCGGTTGACAGGCTTTCCTCCCCCGGGAGATTGGAAACGCCTCAAAGGCACTAATTGGTTTTGTGGTATTTTATCTATTTATTAGATGAGTTATTTATTACTTATTGACAGCCTACTGTGTACTAGGCTCTGGGGATTCGAAGAGAAGTAGCCCAAGATGGTCAAGGTCAAGTGGGAAACATATACACTTGCAGTTTGACGCATGGGATGTGTCCTCCATGGACATCAGTGGTGGTGCTGTAGGAGCCCATAACATACAGGACAGTCTCTTCCCTAACAAGCATGGGGGTTGAGAAGGCCAGAGAAAATTTCCAAATGGTAGGAAAGGGCCGCCCCTGGCCTGTACTGTGTTGAATAGGAGGATTGGGCCTGGTTGTGTAAGGTGTGGGGGTAGGGGGCGTGTTCTTTGGGGTAGGAACAGCCTATGAGAGGCTCTGGGGATGTCTGAAAGTGGAACATAACCAAGAGCTTATGTCTGAATGGCATAGATACGACGGATATGTGAGGGGTGCCTGGGTGGCTCAGTCGGGTAAGCATCTGACTCTGGATTTTAGCTGCGGTCATGATCTCACCGTCATGGGATCGAGCCCCTCATCAGGCTCTGCATTGAGTGTGGAGCCTGCTTGGGATCCTCTCTCTCCTTTCTCTCTGCCCCTCCTCTGCTCCCTCTTTCTCTCTCTATCTCTCAAAATAAATAAGTAGACATTAGAAACAAAGGCAAGGATACGTGAAATAATCGGAAAATAAGTTTCCAGTGAAGTACTAATTTTATAGTACCATATGCTAGGAGTAAGCAAAGATTGAAATTACTATGGGCTTACAAATAAAATCCTTAAAAAAATGTGGGTATTGATTGACTTCATGGGGAGTTAGTGCTAAATCTGAAATCAGAGTCTGAGTTTCAATCTCGCTCTGCCAGGAATTAGCTCGGCGATAATTTCTCAGTCGCTGATTTCTCTGTCATAAAATGAACGTGCCCATCGTTATACTGAGGACAAAATAAGACACATAAATAAAAGTATAAACTGTAAAGCTCTGTACAAACTGAAGTTATTCTTTAAACCTGACTATCTTTAAAACAGAGAGCTCTTAATTGACAAGAGTATTTGGAAGATATGAAAAGGTGTGTAAATACAGTTACAGGAGGGACGCCCGGGTGGCTCAGTTGGTTAAGCGACCGACTTCGGCTCAGGTCATGATCTCGCGGTTCGTGAGTTCGAGCCCCGCGTCGGGCTCTGTGCTGACAGCTCCGAGCCTGGAGCCTGCTTCGAATTCTACCTCTCTCTACCCCTCCCCTGCTCACGCTCTGTGTCTCTCTGTCTCTCAATAATAAATGAATGTAAAAGAAAAATAAATAAATAAATAAATACAGGTACACGAAAAGATACTATATTCATGTTAAGAGTTGTATTAATTTTACTTTCTGGCTAGAGATTTTGGTTAATGCCATTGCCAAATGCATGACGTATTAACGAGTTGACTGTGGCTTTTTATACGTAGCTGACTTGGAGGATGAAGCAGAGAAACACTGCTTCAGGGGACACGGTTTGACTCAGCCAGACATGTGATGTGTTAGGAATTAAGTCACTTAGATGTCGACTAAGTGAACTGCATTTTTGTAGACAGGAGGTTTGCCCAAGGATTTCCTTCTAGCTATAGAACTCTACGAGGTAAAACTTCCCCTTCAGTACCACCATTTCCTCCTCTTTAAATGGTCATAAATAGGGGTGCCTGGATGGGCTCAGTCGATTAAGCGACTGATTCTTGACTTCAGCTCTGGTCATGATCTCACCTGCCTTGAGCTCTGCACTGACAGCGTGGAGCCTACTTGGGATTCTCTCTCTCTTTTTCCCCTTCCCTGGTGCTCTCTCTTTCTCTCTCTCTCTCTCTCTCAAAATAAATAATAAGATAAAACACTAAAAAAAAAATAAATGGGCGTAAATAATGACGGCATTTTAAAAGAGTTGCACTCGGGGCACCTGGGCGGCTCAGCGGGTTGAGCGTCCAACTCCTGATTTCGGCTGGCGTCACAATCCCAGGGTCGTGGGATCCGCCACACAGAGTGCGGAGCCTGCTTGAGATTCTCTCTCTGTCCCTCGGCCCCTCACTCACGTGCAGTCTCTCTAAAGAAAGTAAAAATAAGTTAAATAAAAATAAAGAGCTGTATCTCAAAGATTATGGATGAAATACTAAAATTTAGTTGACAACATATGTTCAGGCAAACTGGTAATCATCTTTACTCCGTGTGCTCCTTCAGTTTTCCAGAGCTTTTGGCTATTGTGTGGAGAGAAACCCCTGCCTTGTCTCCCACATTTACCACCAATGCTAACTCTGAGCTGATCATTATGGGAGAGAATGACTAATGCTTTGTGATGTTGCTGGGAGGGTGGCCCCAAGAAGCACGGAATAAGGCTTTGGAGATTTGTCACTCATTCTCATTCAGTGATAAGCCCACAGAACCTGGAAGTGGAGGCTCGTCACCCCCAGGCATGGGGTCAAAGACATGGCCAGTCTTTGGTGGCGAGTCCTCTCTCTCCACCCATGGTTCAATCTACCTGGACCCAATTCTTGTGATGGCCGTCTTTCCAAAACTTATTTGAGGAAGGAGAACACGGCTCCTCTCTTGGAACACTAGGTCTGTGATATATTAACACACAAGTTCCATAAAATAACAAGGTAGCCTTAGGTCAAACAAACAAGTTGAGAAATTCTGAATATGTCCCTACTGGAGATTCAAAATGCACATTAACATTTCTAAGGCTGCAGAATTTGAGCTCTGCTTTCCAAGAGTTATTTGACTATCGGATTGTTTTACTTAGTAATGCCCATTAACATCTTGAGTACCTCCTGTACCTCCCCAGTACAGTTCGGATAATGTTCTTAGAGAAGTTTCAGTAAATACTCCTATTAAAGACTGAAGTCTATGCGTTAGATTGAAGAAAAATTGAACGCACCTTAGATACAACCACGTAAATAGAGAATACATGTTTGTCACCCCAAAGGTTCTTTTAAATATCCCATCCTTTATTAAATTAGAGGTTTGCAGGAAGGGGGTTGAAATAAGCAGTCAGTCTTCTAGTCCATCCATTCATCCAGTAAAACTCCATTTCCAACATTAATTCAGAAAAAAAGTTTTTCTTCTTTTCCTTTAGACTGGAGACAGAGAGCTCATGAAAAATCTCTTGAAAATGTTGCAGTTGACGCTGCTTCTCCCTCCCCTCTGCCCTTTTTCTTTTCTTTACAAAGAATGAGTCTGGGTGTGATTTTATATCTATTATAGTTTGTATTTGATGGAACCCGATGGAAACCTACACGCCAAGAGACAGAGTAATAGCCAGTAGTTTTAGTCATAATCACAGAAAATTCCTTTCTTCTTCTCCAGCCTTTCCATTGCTCTGTGATTATGAGCTGTATCTTTAATAGACTGTTCCTAAAAAGTGCTAAGACTGTGTTTTCTTTCCATAGGACCTCCAAAGCATCTTCCCCACCCCACCCCCCAGAAGAGTCAGGAAGATACTAGACAGTGGGGTCAAGGCCACGCAACATAAGTTTTATTCTATTCCTCCTCTCAGAAGCTTTTCTACATCAACTTTCTTCTCTTATCACTGCTTTCCATTTATTCCATTCATAGGATGTCATTTTACCTATGATGACGCAGTGCTTTGCAACTGACCTCATTCCATTCATCTGCCAATCAGAAGTTAAAGTTTCTTGGGCTCAGGGACAGTATGTTCTATCTCATGTGCAGTGCTGTGAAATAGAATGTCATGAGTTGACATTTATTTATTTGAATTAATTTAAGAATACTTTACATGGGGTGAACGTGAGTGAGGCTATCTTCTCGTCTTTTGGGATTAATACCTACGTGTCTAGAACGTGAAAGTTGGAGTCCAACTGACCTGAGTTCAAATCTCAGGCCAAAGAAGCATGAGTAATCAGTGTGTTCCTGATCAAGTTATCTATCTTCACTGAGATTCCATTTTCTTGTACATAATAGAGATATTATTTTGTTTTAATTTTTTAAGGTTTATTTATTTTGAGAGACAGCGAGTGTGGGGGAGGGGCAGAGAGAGAGAGAGAGAGGGAGAGAGAATCCCAAGCAGGCTCTGCACTGTCAGTGTGGAGTCTGACCCAGGGCTCGAACTCACAGACCATGAGATCATGACCTGAGCCGAAATCAAGAGTCCGACACTCAACTGACTGAGCCGCCCAGGGGCCCGGATATCATATTTTTTTTTAAAGATCGGATGAGGATAGTAGTCAGCAATTTAAGGTCTGGTGTCCTACAGCTCTGGGTTTGAATCTCATCTCTGTGTCTGATTTGCTCCATCATCTTGAGCAAGTGAATTAACTAACCTCTTTGAGCCTCATTTCCCTCACCTGTGAATTGGGGTCTATAACAGTATTTATCTCACCGAGTAGTTTGAATTCAACAGATTCAATGAAGTAACGCATGTAAAATCTAGACTGGTAACTCCTACCTGGTAAGAATTTAATGAATGCCAACTATTACTCAACAAAAGTGCCTAGTGTACCCAGTACGGGTGGGTTGCCATTGGCGAGCACACACTGCGGACCTGTTACAGCCTCAGGGAACTTAATGTGGAACTTCCGTGTATGAATGACATTCCGACTCTTTTAGCTGTCGTAAGTGGCACCAAATTCTTCTGAAGGAAAGGCTTCCTTTCCTTGGAAAGATCATGAACATCTGGATTAAAGAAGAGCTTACATTCTCAAAGTGTAGTGGGTTGGAGATATTTTTTTGTATTGAACACAGCCATCTTGTGACTTGATTTCCTCAGGATGTGAATCAGAGAAGAAAAAAAAAAAACAACAAAAAAACAGCAACTGAATTTTTTGTTCCAGCAAAGAAGGGGAGGACAGGCAGAGGATTTTTCACTGGTAAGGCAATTTACACACTTGTCCTTTTCATAGTGAGTCATGCTCTGTGATACATTTCATAGCAATGTCTATGAATTTCCAAATCTGGAACAAGACATATCCGCCAAATAAGGGATAAAGAAGAAAACACACTTTTAATCCACCTAGTTACCATTCACAGGATTCTAGAAGTGGAACTTCAAAAATGACTCTGCTAGCACCCCACATTGAGTCCTTTCTTTGAAGCCGCTGAGAGAGAATTAGCTAATCACTTTCAAAATACCTGGAGTAGAACAGCAGAGGAATTCAATCACCAGCTCTACTGTTTTAGAAAAAGTTCCTTCTTCCTGATCCTTTCCCCAAACCGTGTTCTCTCCTGCTAGAACTTGAGGCAAACTCTTCTTTTCTTGCTTTCATACTGGCTGACCTAAGTTCATCTTAAAATGACATTGTAAACTTTTTAAAAAGTTATTAAAGCTTACCCCTTAGCCTTTTTATTTTTCTAATCAAGCAAACTCATCTCAAAAGCTCCCTTACGTCCAATTTTTCCATACATCGGGCCATTTGAGGTCACTACTCTGAAGGTGTTCCCCAGATATTCTAATAAGAGAATAAAAAACACCAGCACTTTGGTATATTCACTTGGGCATCCCCAGGACCTAATGCCACTCAGAATTCATTATAGGTGCTTTAATAACGTGTCGCCTGAATGGATAAATATGGCCTCATGTTCCTATAGCTTCTTACACCTTACAAAAAGCTTTAGCTTTCTCAAAGAATCCTGTCTTGGGTTCTCTTCTTTTCTCCACCTCCAACCCCATCCCCAAATCTTTTTTTTTTTTTTTCCCCATTCTTAAATCTTACCTGTAGTTGCAAACACAGTAAGTGTTGAAGTGGAGGTTTGAGCTTCGGTCTCCAAATCATGTAGGTTTATTGACTTAACCTGAACATTTATTTATCAAAGCACAGGTGCTAGTGTTTTGAAAAAATATAGGCCTTCCCCCCCACCCCCTCCAAACTTGACCATACACTCAGATAATGAAGAGAAATAATGGAAAGAGTAACTACCAGTCCTAACATGTCTTTGTCTGGAACATCTGAACGTCGCGTTCTTTTTTTAATTGTAAAATGTGATTTGCTCAGAGATGGCTTTTAGTCTTCTCTGACCATGAGCTCCAGTTTTCGCTGCCTTTCCGCAAGCTTATCAGTTTTTTTTTTTTCACGTTTTGTTCTGGGTATGAAATATGAACAAGACATGACCAGGCACGTTTAAACTCTTCGTCACCAAGATGTCTCACAGTGCCTGGATTGAGTGTTGTGTGGTCAGTGCAAGGTCATGATGAAATCCGCTGCTTCTATAGATTCTTTTGTGCTGAAATCAGTATCTTTACCGTTTATTTCATTTGCTTTTCTAGAACAAAGGTGGGTATTATATGATCAGGGAGACGGGGTAGTTTGCATCCAGCTCTGCAAAGGCAGGGTCTGTGTCAGAAATTTTGTTTTAAATATTTATTTAATTTTGAGAGAGAGACAGAGACAGAGCACAAGGGGGAGAGGGGCAGATAGAGAGGGAGACACAGACTCAGAAGCAGGCTCCAGGCTCTGAGCTGTGAGCACAGAGCCCGATGCGGGGCTCGAACTCATGAACTGTGAGATCATGACCTGAAGTCGGACGCTTAGCCAACTGAGCCACCTAGGCACCCCTGTGTCAGAAATTTTTATATCCCCATCTACTAATCCACGTCCTGGCACAGAGCAGGTACTTCATAGATAGCTCTTATATTGAATTGACAGGTATAAGAAAATCCGAGATATCTGAGACTCAGTCTAGACTTTGTCCATTACAGTGTGTCCTTAGATAGGTCACTGAACTTGTTACATCCTCTATAAAATGAGATTTCTGTCCACTTTTGAATGACCAATGAGAGCCAAATTGAGCCTTACACAATATTTCTGTTCACCTTCACAGACCAGGTGGAGTTTTATCCTTTAAATAAATAACTTGCAAACTGACGGTCCTTGTGTGACTGATTTAATCAGAGCAAAGGGAATCTTGATGACTTATTGGGGATCAGTATTTTTAATGGGTATGTCATTTTTGGACAAATTCCTACAATCCTCTATAGCTGGTTTTTTCCCCCCTCAATTCACATTCCATTTGGATTATCTTTATTGTTGAAATGGAATTGTCAGCTTGAAGATATGTTCAGAAATGGTTTGCTTGGGTTCATAAATCCTAACAGGAAGAGCCGGGAATCCAGCAGCTCAGAGCGTTGTGAAATCCGTTAAATCAAGTTTCTGGAATATGTGAGCAGCCTGCTGCTTTCTCAGTAATCTGAGGCAGAGTGCCCAGAAAGAGTATTTCATAAAGGGTAGTGCAAGAAAAGTCCACTGACTCATTGTTGGGTGTTGGATGACCTAGGAATTTACTGCACTTATCAATGGAGAAGATCTGTATTCTGATGCTGTCTTCCTAGGAAAGCTGTTGTAAACTTGTGCATGAACGATTCTGGTGATTTCCCGCATTTTGTTTCTTCAGTGGTTCTCCAGCTTGAGTAGGCATGACCACCACCTGGAGGACTTAGTGAATCACAAATGCCTGGACACTCCCCTCAGAGTTTCTGATGAAGTAGATCTGGAGTGGCTTGGGCTTTAAAATTGGCAATTCTAACAAGTTCCCAGGTGGGGCTAAGACTGAAGGTCCAGGGACCACACGCTGAGAACGCTATGCGAACATAAGATTGCCAAGACTGGTAAAAGGAAATATTCCATGCACCGCTGCTCTTTTCTGAGACTACTTTAGTGAAAGGGGACTTAGATAACCATCAGTGGCACGAACCACAAGCAGACATAGATGGGTCAGAGTGTCTGTATAGAACTATGATAAATACTAGAAAAAGGAAGCCAGAATTGTATGTGTTTTTTTTAAGTTTTTTTGTTTTTTTTTTTTTAATATTCATTTTGAGACAGAGAAAGAGAAAGCACCAGCAGGGGAGGGGCCGAGAGAGAGAGAGAGAGAGAGAGAGAGAGAGAGAGAATCCCAAGCAGGCTCCACACTGTCAGCACAGAGCCTGATGTGGAGTTCGATCCCACAAACGGTGAGATCATGACCTGAGCCAAAATAGAGTCAGACGCTCAACTGAGCCACCTGGGCGCCCCTGTTTTTTTGTTTGTTTGTTTGTTTGTTTTTGTTTTTTTAAGTTAAAATTTCAGCTCATTCATGACTCTGTAGAACAGATTATTGTGGTCTATTCCAAACTTCTTGGTCATCTGACAATATAACGCCTGAATATTTACTAGCAAATGAGGGAAGATATGTCTCTATTTCCTCCCATATTTTCGTTTTTGGCTCCATACGCTCTCTGAACAGATGGACCATGTATCCCAGGGTCCCCTCCTCTTGCTTATGATCTAATTAGATTCTAGACAATAATCCTCTATCAAGCTATTTTAAGTTGAGTACTTATTGGCACAATGTTATCCATTCAGGTTCTTTTCCTGGAAGCCTATTTCGTTCAGTTTCGTTCAATTCAGTTTAACACCCACTGACTGGTTATATTCCAACACGATTCTAAATGCCCGGGAAAAGGCATGACCAAGGTCTGCACCAGTTCCTGCCTTTATAGAGCCTGCATGGTAGCAGAGACAGACGGAAAACATGATATATTAGTCGATCAGTATTCCTGGTAGTGGTTCCTATGGAAAAGAGGAAATGAAGTCAGGGTAATGAGGTTGAGAACTTTGGGAGCTATCAGGGGAGAGTTGTATGTACACTTGCAATTTTAAACAAGGGTGCCATTTGAGCCAAAAGCTGGAGCAGGTAAGACTATAAGCATATACTTGGGGAAGAGTGCCAGAAGCAGAGGGAACAAGGCCAAAAGGTAGGAGCATGCCTAACATGCTTATGGAACACCAAAGAGGCCAGTGGGACTGAAGCAAAACGTGTGAAAGGAAAGTAGTAGTAGACCTGAGAGGTCACAAGCAAAGTCAAGACCATACAAGTAGGGCTCTATAGGTCACGGCAAAAGACGTCAGCTTTAATCGGAGTCAAATGGGAGTCGCCGCAAGGTGTTGGATTTCAAAGAAGGATCTGTCTGAGGGTTGTATTTAGGGTAGACTGAGTGAGGCAAGGATAGACGCTAAGAGGCTGGTTATGAGACCGCGCCAGTCACCCAAGCAGAGATGATGTGGCTTTGGGCCATGGGCTGGTTGGTGAGTAGTTCAGTTCTGCATTTATATTTGAAGAAGTCAAGTAAAGTTCAGCAGGGGTTCATGACCGATTGGATGTGGAATATTAGAGCAAAAGGAGTCAAGGTTTTGGCCAGAGAGACTCGAAAGATGAAATCGCCATCGAATGAGATGTAAAAGGTTACAAGAAGAGGAGCCCTGTCGGGGATATCGGGATTCGGGCTGGGGACAGAGTGAGTTTGCCATGACTATGAGACACGTGCTCGGGAGTGTGACAGTGGTTGTCGGTCATGTGGGGCTTATGAGAATACAGTGAGTATGTCTGGACTACCGATGGAGTTGTCAACGTGTCGGTTCTGAAAGCTGTGAGGCTCAATGAGATTAACAGTGATTGAGTGTAGATACGGTAGTAAAGGCAAGGACTCAACCCTGGGAATCTCCAACATGAGGAGATAAAAAAGGAAAAAAAAAAAAAAAAAAGGAACCGCAGGAGAGATGGAGAAGGGGCGGCCATCAAAATTTGTAGGGCGTGTGATGTCCCAAAACCCAAGAGAAGGAAGTGTATCAAGTAGAAGACCGTGAAGGATAATGTCAGATGCCGATGAGTGGTCAGGAAGGTGAAGGCTGAAACTTGACCGTCGAATTTCACAACTAGGGATCATCAGTGACCTTGGCGAGAACATAGTGGGTGCCGTGGTGATGGTTAAAGCCTGGTTTAAGTAGCTTAAGAGAGAGGGGTCGAAGAAGAATTGGAAATAGTGAGGAAAGCCAGCTCTTGAAGTTCCTGCAAAAGGAAGCAGAGCCCTGGAGTGGAAACAGGTGGGGAAAGTGAAGTCAAGCTAAGGGTTTGGTGGTGGGGTATGCGTTTGGAGTTGGAAAAAACAGCGGTATGGTTGTGCGCTGATGGAAATGATCCAAAAGAGGACAGATTAATGTTTCAGGACAGATAGAATTCCTTAAGCAGTTTTGTTGGCTCGTCAAATGGTGATAACATCGAGCATCCAAGCGGAAGATTTAGCTTCCGAGAAATCAGATCTTTTCAGCCACGGGAACAGGCATGTTTAGGGTACTGATGCTGGTGGGAGAGGTAGATGGAGTGTTGAGACCCTGTGCAAAATCCATTTTGAGTGGTTCACTTTTCTCCAAGGAGTAAGAACTAACATTATCTCATAAAATATCAAAAATTATTCAAAAGAAAATAAGACCCAAATCTATGCCTCTACCAATATTTATTCAAAAAATAATACAAAGCCAAACACAATATAAAAAGTACGCAATAAAATGTTTCATTTTAGGAGTTTTCCTAAATGAACCGAATTGAGTGAGGTTTTAAAATAGAGATGTAATGTCTTTTCAACGGGGGCCCCTTCTTCTCCTGGTAAGTGTCTAAGTATTAAGCAGGCATTCTTTATTGCTCTGTTAACCTTCAAATTTATTCAAAATCAGGAGTATTTGTATAGAAAATTTTTATTTGCCAGTTCAGTGTGGATGAATGCCTATAACATTTTTTACACGGTAAGTGTGGGTGGAGTAATTTCCTTGGGAACTCTTCTACAGTTATTTCTTTTTAAGTAGTTTGTTTTTAAAGTTTATTTATTTATTTATTTTTATTATTTTTTTTAACGTTTATTTATTTTTGAGACAGAGAGAGACAGAGCATGAACGGGGGAGGGTCAGAGAGAGGGAGACACAGAATCTGAAACAGGCTCCAGGCTCTGAGCTGTCAGCACAGAGCCCGACGCGGGGCTTAAACCCACGAACCTGGAGATCATGACCAGAGCTGAAGTCAGACACTTAACCGACTGAGCCACTCAGGTGTCCCAGCACATACAGGATTTTAAACAAAAGAGGTAGTAGGTCCTTTAAATTACGTTTCCTTTCCAGGGTAAAAAAAAAAAAAAAAAAAAATCACTTTCTGGAGGATTGAAATTGTATCTTAGCACTTTGGTTGAACGAAATGTACAAAACTCAATTCAGAAGGCAGTGCGCAAATATTTTGTAATGATAATAAAGCATGTTTAAAAAATAGTTATTGGGGTTCTTCGTATTGGTGAACCAAGTGTGTTTGAACAAAAGAAGAATGACCATGGTATTGAAGTCGAAGGATTGTAGGGAAAGTGAAATGGGATTGCCCATGTAAAGTGCTTATTACAGCACATGGCTCATGGGAAGTCCAATAAATTATGTAGTAGGTATAAGGTGATGAGGTTCCTTAAGAAAGGTACAATAAAATTGTCAAAATTAGGGGACTGTTCTTAGCTGTGCATTTTTCGGCAGAGGGGAAGGGTGGCAAAAGGTTACTATAGCCCCACAGTACTTTATTGAGGACGAGCGTTTAACAGTAGAATCATATAAGGGTCATCACAAAAAACAATCACTCAGCATTACGTTCAAGGCACTACAGTCAGCATCTGATCTATACATTTTATTTAGTCTTTATGATAGACCTGCACCGTAAGTTGTATTAACTTAATTGTGTAGATGAGGAAATCGAATTGGGGAGACATGACGAAGTGCTACAATGGGCAAGCTCTCTGCAAATCGCTAAGTAAATTAAAATGCTCACTCCATCTAATAAGCTGCCCACGAGAGAGCAAAATCCTCCTGAAGATCACGGTGTGATTGGACTCCTAAGTCCCACTCTTCTTTCTACTATTTTTACTATTGAATTGCTCATCTAAATCCAACTCAAATTCAAGTGCGCGTGGCTGGCTTGCTCAGAATCAAAGACTCTGCGTACTTTGCTGTCCATCACGGGGTTCACTTTATGCTTCCAAACGTGTATGTAGAAATGGCTTACACTTTGGTATTGACACAGATTGGAGACAATAGGAGAATCTCACCTTTTGTCCCATGAGAGAAAAAGCTCTTCCCATTCCTAAAAACCATAATACCGTTTCCTTAGAACCTGACTGTGTTTCAAACTGGCATTGTTTGGGTTGATTAAAAAAAAAAAAAAAAAAAGACCACCACCCCCCCTTCCTACAGGAACGGCAAAATGAAAAAACAAAAAACCAGCAACAAGAAAAAAAGGAAATCCAACCTAATTTTTAAGATTTTTCTATTCAGGGGGCATCTGGGCGGCTCAGACAGTTAAGCAGCACCCGACTCTTGATTTGGGCTCAGGTCGTGATCTCCAGGTTCTTGAGTTAGAGCCCTGCATCGGGCTCTGCTTTGCAGGGCGGAGGCTACTTGGGATTCTTCTCTCTCCCTCTCTCTCTGCCCCTCCCCTGCTTGTGCGCGCGCTCTCTCTCTCTCAAGATAAATAAACTTAAATAAAAAAAGATTTTTTTTTAATTCAGAACAAAGGAAAATCAATAACAATAACTTTCTTTTTTTTTTTTTCTTTTTAAGAGGAAAACCAAATGGTAGTCACTTAGTTTTAACAGCTTTTTGGAGCATTCTAAAGATGTAACACTGTCTTTGTTCATGGTAATCAGTTGTTTCAACACGGAGAAGCGCTGTTTATGAATGAAGGGGAACAGTTTGGCTGGCAGAAGAGCTTCCAAATACAATATTTCGTCCATGAATATTACGTAAATCCAGTAAATTCATTAAATGATGAATACGTACAACACGATATTTTACACCTGAGTGTATTCCAGAACAAAAAAGAAATCAATACAAGCATTTTGAGAAAAAAAAAAAAAAAGTCACTATAGACAGGTCACCTCTCCAGTTCTTAACCCTTGAAAAAATGTGTTTTGTTTTTTTTTCCCGAGGATGTGACAATGTGAACTCTCCAGTCCATCCATGTAGTTAGCCACCTAAAATAAGAAAAATGATGCCAAGGCATCAAAATGGATTGTTGTTGTTGTTGTTGTTGTTGTTGTTGTTTTCTGTCTATAACGTAGGTGGGGGATGGGCAGTACTCATCAGGAAGGGACAGGAGAACAGCCTGACTTTCCATCAGGAGTTTCATATGAGAATAACTATGCAACACCATATGAAGGACTTGGACTTTTCAAGGGGAGGGGGGAAAAAAAAAAGGTTCCTCCGCGTCTACAAAGACCTGTTGAGAACAGGAGAAGCTGATGTTAATTGAAACACAGAGCTTAATGGCTAACGGGGTTGAGAAAGCTAGAACTTACTAAGAGGGACTGTGACTTTGTTTTTCTCCAAAGAATTAAAAAATCTGCTTAGCCTGCCTCTCTGATAACCTAAGGGCTCTTCCACCGGTAGAGAGGCTTCTGTGCTCATCGTTCTTGCGACAGCACAGGGTCCCTCGGAAGTCCTCCCTCCACCCCGTCCCCATCTCGGGACTTGATTATGCAGCCTACACCTTCTTTTTTTTTTTTTTTTATTTTTTTTTATTTCAACGTTTATTTATTTTTGGGACAGAGAGAGACAGAGCATGAACGGGGGAGGGGCAGAGAGAGAGGGAGACACAGAATCGGAAACAGGCTCCAGGCTCTGAGCCATCAGCCCAGAGCCTGACGCGGGGCTCGAACTCACGGACCGCGAGATCGTGACCTGGCTGAAGTCGGACGCCCAACCGACTGCGCCACCCAGGCGCCCCTGCAGCCTACACCTTCTGTGCGTTGCCCCGCAAGTGAACCTTGCTGGCAGTTTCTCATGCTCAAGGGCCAGCTCGCTTGCTCCTTTTGGCTGATGGCAGAAGGCCTGAAATCCCTCGAGGGAGAGCAGAAGACAAAGAGGAAGCGGGCGGAGACCCCACCCGGCTTCTTCCAGCATGCGTCTGCTTCATCTCAGGACTCTGTGACTCATCCCTGAGCCCTCCACCCCCGAACAGCTTCCACCCCATCGCCGGGGCCCCCCCCCCCCGATTCGTCGTCGAACATTCTTTTAGTGGTGCAGTCTCGTTCTGAAATTACAAGGACTGCTCATTTTGTTAGAGTTCTTTCAACAAACTCAACCATTGCTGCCCCTTGGCAAGTGTGGTATCACCCTGTATGCTCCGTGGCATTCCGTGAACACCTCATCCTGTATTAGTGTCCTTGTTTCTTTTTTCTTTTTTCTTTTCTTTTCTTTTCTTTTCTTTTCTTTTTTTTTTCTTTCTTTTCCTTTCTTTTTCTTTCTTCCTTTCTTTCTCTTTCTTTCTTTCTTTCTTTCTTTCTTTCTTTCTTTCTTTCTTTCTTTCCCTTTCTTTTTGTAAGTCATCCTTTTGTTTAGTTTTAGAACAAGTCCTCCTTTTTTTCCCCCAACAGACTTGCCTTGGAAAAGATTGAGAAGAGCCAGTAGACTTGGCTTCCTTACTTCTGCTCATGTGAGTATAATTTATATTTCTAACTATTGTGCAAGTGTCATTAGAGCCACGTATTTCCCCAGGTTTCTGTGGAAGAACTGCCTGGTTCGATCTTTGCGACGCTGGCGCTCTTTTAGAATTAACCACGGAAAAACTTGATGACTCTTCCGTGGTTCTTGTAAAATTCATCTTTGGGGTAATTTACGCTGTGTGTTCCCCCCCTTGAATGTTTTAAAGAGCTGGATTCCTGTCTCTTTGCGGAGCGTTCTAGCAGCTGTGTCTCATTTGCTTTGCAAGGGCATTGGAAGGAATTGCTATTTTGGAAGCTTCTTAACATTTGGGATCATTGTAGAAAGCACTTTACAGTTTGCATAGTGCTTTCCCGTTATTTTACCCAGTTCATTTCTCAAAGAAGCCCAGGACGTGTTGTTTACGTTTTTCAGAGCGAGAAATAGAGGAATAACAGCAGCTTGGCAGGGCAATTTCTCTCCCTCTGGAATTAATCAACAGATTAAAATATCTTCCTTCAGATCCCTCAATACCTGTGATCAGAAAGCCTCATACCTTTTGACCTAAACAGGTGGATGGACACGTCCGTTGCATCTGCGGAATGTGTGGCCTGGCTAGTCTTAGGTCTACCCTAGCCAAGAGCTGTCTGAGTGATTGGACATTGGCGACTGGGCTGCTTAGCTCTTTTGTTAAAAGTGATATAGTGGATGGCTAAAAGCACGGGTTCTGGGGGTCAGACTGCCTGGATTTAAATCCAGCTACCAACTTGTATCAGCCGTGTGACATCGGATGAGTCACGTAACCTTTCTGAGACTCATTTTTCTTATCTGTCAAATGGGGACATTGGTTACTACGGCGTGGAATGATTGTGGGGCTGAATTGCCCGAATCTATGTAAGACGGTAAGCACAGTGCCTAGAGCACAGTAAGCCCTCAGGAAATGTTAGCTAGTGTCACGTTATGGTTCCAAAGTTGGCCACCTGGTCGTTTTCTCTTAGGGTTCATTTCAGTTGATTTGTTTCACGAAATTACACATACAGCCCAGTCAGGACTGGAGATCGTGGGTGGTCTTTTTTTTTTTTTAATTTATTTTTATTTTTTATTTTTATATTTTAGAGAGAGAGAGAGCACGTGACTTGGCAGAGGGGCAGAGGGAGAGAGGGAGAATCTCAAGCAGGCTCCACACTCTTACGCAGAGCCCGATGCAGGGCTTGATCTCACAACCCTGGGATCGTGACCCAAGCCAAAATCAGGAGTAGGGCACTCGACCAACTGAGTCACCTAGGTGCCCTAGATGGTGGTCATAAGAGAAGGTTTAAGGGGCAGACAGAACTTACACTGGGATTTGCTCTGCTCTTAAGAGCTGTGATATTTAGAACGTCTGCCTCTTTGTCATTGGACTCTTTAAAACACAAATGGCAATGTTGTTCCTCCTGAATAATGTAGGAAATCCACAATGGGTCTGGTACAGTAGTTCCCACAGTACTGCAGCCTAGGACTTTTGGAATGGGAGCACACAAAAAAAGGCAAAAGATGACCTTGGTTTTCTTACCATTCTAGGTGAGAGTGGGATGTAGAGAGTAGGATGTTTGCTGGGTAAACTGAGCAAAGCACTTTGCTGCTATATGCGTCAGTGTCCCCCATTACAAATGGGAATTATAACACCCACAGAATGACCAACTGGTACCCCATTTGCAGGGGCTTTCCCATGGCAAGTGCCATGTCCTGAGAACCTCTTCAGTCCTGGGAAAACTGAGACGGTTCACACCCTAATCATTTGCCGTATCCGGAACAATGGATATAAAGGTGCTTTGACATTTCATGAACTGAAGAGTATAATCAACTCAATTCTGAACAGCTGAGGTCCCAAAATAGTGCCTTGGAAAGAAAAACGTGGTAATCATACAGTATATCACCTCTCAAATAAGAATATCCCACTTTAATTCTTTGTGCATCATTTTATAAGCTACTTAGAAATATATAGTGTGACTGGAAAATTCCATTAACGGATACCATGCTGTATTTTTCAATGTTTACTTATTTATTTTGAGAGGAAGAGAAAGAGAGCATGTGCACACATGGGCGGGGGAGGGGCGGAGGGAGTGGAAGAGAAAGAATCCCAAGCAGGCTCCTTGTGGCCGGCGTAGAGCCCAAGGCAGCACTCGATGTCATAAACGTTGAGATCATGACCTGAGCTGAAATGAAGAGTAGGGGCCATAACCAACTGAGCCACCCAAGGTGCCCCAGCTATACCATGCTTTACATCATTCTTGTATGTTTAAACACATGTAAGTGAAGGCACACACAAGCAGATTCACACGGAACAGTTTAGGACAAGTACTTTCAGACCACGACAAAAATAATTTGCATTGGAAAGACCTCATTTGAAACAGACCCTGAGAAGTTCTGTTTTGCACCCGCGGCATATTTACGCAAACATTATCATTTGCAATAAATTGATTACTGATTGGTCTCGGAAAACTTCCAAGGAAGACACAATAACCTGGGGAAAATGACATAACTGACCATCTACTTGGCATCTGCAAAATAAGCACATACCAAAGGGTAATACTCCGTTGCTGGGAATTAACCTGAGGCACCATCCGTGTTCAACAGATGTGAAAAAACATTATCCAACGTGCATACAGGGGACTTAGCGCAGTTTCCCCCAAAATGACTCATTTCATTTTCTTTCATAATTTATAGATTGCACTTGGGTAGAACTTCAAACTGTAAAAGTACGCATTTGCTCGAAAAGGCGAAAGTTTTGATTGACTTTTATTTGCGTTTTAGCTAGAGATATCCACCCAGAATTCAAGCCAATGCAAGATCTAGAAATGCTAAAGTGAGGCTTCTTACAGGCAGGCAAAAACAAGATAAATAATACATAAATAGTATGTATTAGTAATAGGAGGAAACAAGTAAGTCCAGTCGACCTCAGTTGCTAGTATTAATACCGAGAGGCCGTATTTATTTTAAAAAATAGACTTTGCAAATATAACAGCTTGTTTTCTGCTTGACTTAAAGTGGCCCATGTGAACCTCAGAGAAAACGTTAGGATACTTGAAGCCCCTGAACATGACACGTGGCTTTTCTTTATCCTGGACCAACTGCGGGCAGCCTTGGGTACGTGGTGGACGCTCAGTAAAATCTTAATTCCTCGTACTTAGTGTTCTATGTATTGGTAATAATTCAAAATAACGTAATGAAACCAGAGTGAAAAGGGCATGGTCCACTATTCCACATTCAACTTTTCCCCAAGGAATGGACTACTACACCTCTCAGACGGAAGCAAAGAACTCATTCAAAAGCAGAGCTGAAGGCTGGTGGAGTTATTGTTGTTTAGATTTCCCTGGACAGAGGAGTAATTATGTTGGCTTCAAAGGCCTTTTCTTCTACCTCCCATCATGGCATGCTGGTGCAGGAGGAAGGCTTCATTCTGCTCCTACATTTTACAAATGGAAACCCAGAAGAAGGAACAATTTGCCCAAGGTCACAGATTCAAACCTTCCCAGATATTTCTTGACCCGAATTTAGTTTTTGCAGATCTCCCCCAATAGAGCTGTAGGTGATTTTCTTGGTGTGTTTGTTCGTTTGTTTTTGTGTTTGTTTTTTTACTTGAGGATACTCCGCCTGCCCTGTGTCTCCCCGTCCTATCCGTTGTTACGTAAGTCCTTCCATCCCAATCCCACTACTCCTTAAACAACCCTGCTTCCATATATCACGTTCCAATGGCATTTTCTTTGCCCTCAGACAACACACTTGAACCTCCGCTCTAAGGTTCCAGGCTAAAGGAACCTTCTAGATGGCCCAAGTGCTATGTAAATACAAGGGCCCTTCCTTGCACTTCTTCCTAGGCCCTCACAGCCTTTGATACAGTGATGCATAATGTGGCTTCGGTAATGTGAGTCAAGGCTTTGTTTCATGGTTAATTTAGCCGATGAAGAGAGCGAGCTGAAACTCATGAGGACAGACAGGAGCTGAAGCGAACCGAGGTCATAGCTTGAACAGAACCTCCAAGAAGACAGATTGCCTGCGGCTCTTAGAGCACCCTTCCCCTGACAGTGGTGACGCGGACTGGAAGTCGAAAAAGGACCGTCTCTTATGAGGGGCACACGAGGGCACGACGATTATTTAAAACTCGGCCCCACAGAGAGGAAATCTGGTTGATGTTTATTCAGGCCCCTTCCTTTTAAATCTTGATTACCCTTGGCTCAGCCAGGTGCTGAAACTTCTGCCTGAGCGACAGGTGATTCTTATGTAAGAATCGGAATCTCGGGCGTGATAAATTTGGTCTTGAGAAGTCTCAGCTCAGTTGCTGCAGATGGCAGTGTCATGATGGCAGAGGTAGAGAGAGGCGTCCTGCCGGGCTGTGGGCTGTCTGACATGGCTACTCAGTTCAGAACTGTCTGAGCCAATTCCTTGAGCCTCAAGGTCATGACCGAGGGGTACAGCCCAGCTGCAGGGTTGACATTCATTCTAGCAACATTCTGCTCCCTTGGATGCTGCTTGCTGACTCATTCCAACTCACAGGTCCGGCAAGAGTCAAGTTGTCACCTGTGTTCTTTGTGAACATCTTTATCATTTGGGGTCTCCGTTTATCAGAACGCGCCTCTGTTGGGGGCATATTTTGTGCTTGTAAAGAATTGCTTGTACTATAGAATTTGCGCAGCCCAGGAGTATTTCTACCCACTCCATCCCTCTCGGGTCCTGCAACTGTCAGGGCACAGGTTTTTAGCCTTAGTTTTGAGGAGTCTAGAAATCCCCCCAAAGCGCACACACACACAAAAACTGTGAACATATATGCCTCTTTCTAAGGAGAGCATGCACAGCTCTCATAAAATTGTTATGTAAGTCTGCGATCCATCAACTTGCAAGAGGCACCATTGTAGATGATGAAGGAAACATTCTTAAGTATCATTTGTTCTCTTTCAACTAGATTTCCCACTTGGAATTGTAGGTTGAACATGATCAGAGGTTAGCAACATAGTGGTAAGCGTTGGAGTAAGACCCTTGATTCTGGCCTAGACCCTTGCTCTACACTTCCTGACTGTGTGACCTTAGACACTGTCACTTCTCTGGGCTCCACATCTTTATTTAGACAATGGATAAAATATCACCTACCTCATTATTGCTGTTGTGGAATTAAATTGGAATGAATATGTAGATCTTGTGGGGTGTGTGTGTGTGTGTGTGTGTGTGTGTATCTTGTGATGTACCTGGCATTACTGTTCAATAAGCAATGGCTAGTATTGACAGAAGTCAAATGGAACTCACGTCTCTGGAGCATGTGGGAAACAGTTATTTTACCAGGCCTTCTCTTGTCCCCTCCTATTCTCTATTCTTTTTCTTCAAAGGCCACCGCAAACATCACTTGCCTTGGAAACTATGGAAAAGGATGGCTTTACGCGAGGACATTTATCATCCTGGAATTGTGTGCTGCTTTTCTACTTGGGATTTGAGGCTGACAGTATCCGATCTCAGTCTCTCGTTTTAGAATCAATATTTCTGTAGCAAGTGTAAAATCATCCTAAATGGATTTTTTTTTGAGATTGTCCAAAAAAAAAACTCTGAAGAGAGAACACGCTAAGAGTGAAAAAGCTATGTTTATGAAAATATCATGAAGGCTAAATGTGATGCACTAGGAAAACACGCTGGCAGATTTCACTGTATACCCATGAGATCTATATCCCAACTATACTGATAAATAGTATTCAAGGGAATGTGAAAATTCCTTCTATAAGTGCATTTCTGCTGGTCTAGCTCATTGCCTAATCCACAGAAGGTGGTTAATAACTATTTGTTGGGTGGCTGGATGTACGTTATGTTTTCATTGTAACATAAATACCATATCATTTATATCATATTTATATTATGCCAGTAAGGAAGACGGAATGGTCATTCACGTGATGCTTTTATGAGCATAATATTTCTGAAGCTCAGCTGACTGTAAGCCACTGAAAGAAAGTTCCTTCTACATCTGTGTTCTGTGACAAGTGGGAATTTTAGAGACTGCGAGTGTAAGGCTTTTGAGCGAGCCTTTGTAAGGGTGCCTGAATTGCCATTTAGTTTGTTAGCGTTTGAGTTTTGCAATTACACCCATTCAGATAGAACAATACGTTAGGAGCCCACGAGAATCTGGTGGCTGTGCTCCCTCCCCTCTTTCTCTCAACCTTACCTTTCATACAAGACGTAAAAAGCCCAAGTCACAATGGCATCGACTTCCCTGACTTAGGGCTGAGACCACGTAAGGGCCTCCGTGGTCCGCGCAAAGTCTGTAGAGCTTTCCTTCCAGTGGGAAGACTCACCTGGGAAGAAGGTAGGGGAAAGAGAGCTGGGTGGCCAGGATGGCTGTCTGCAGCAGCCGGCTTCTTCATGAGGGTAATTGAACCCGGAGCATTGGCATCCAGAAGCAAGTGGTCATGAGGGAGCAGCGTAGAAATGGGGAGGTCACAGGAGCAAAAGAGATGAAACAAAGAAAGTATCCCCCAGAGGGACAGTCTTTCTTCTTTCCTTTACGGCAACTCAAAGCCCTGTACTTACCTTTAATTCCTCAGTACTGTATCTCAGGTGTGTTTCCCACATCACCACGTATGAGGCTCTTGAATCGTCCCTGTTTTACCAGAACATATAAGCATTGGTTCTCACCTGCTATTTCTAGCAGAGAATGAGAAAAAGTAATCAGCATCCATTGGGCATCTACAGGTGCCAAGTCATTTTACTGTCTCTCCCACTCAACATGTTTTAGGGGCGAAAAATTGAGGATGCACCAGTAACTTATCCAGAGTGGCCATCTAGGTGATGAGGCTAGGTGATGAAACCCTCGGCTGTCAGCCCCTGCATTTCTACATGGACTTCCTCAGGATAGATAGAACATCCTGAGAAACTAAACAAAAAGTCATGCTTGGTGGTAAGACTATTCTGTTTGAAGACATTTTTTTCCTTCCTTCCTTTCCTTCTCAATACAGACCAACACAGAGAGACAACCACTTGTCCACCCCCATATGTAAGCTCAGATTCTCTTCCATTTTTCTTACTCAACAACAGCAGAGGTTCCATTTCTCAGATGCGGAGGTTGGGCTCTGTGACCGCACTTCTGATCGTGGGCAGACCATCATGGTGACAGGAGGAATGCATCTGTACGTGCCACATCAAAGCATTGTGTATGACCAAATACCGGAACACCTTGGTCTTCCTCTTACCCATCTTGATGTTCGAAGTAATTGCACTTACACTTGAATTTATTCTGAGTCGATACTGTAACTCGTTTTCTGGATCTGTTTTTCACGTAGCGTTACTTAGTGCTTAAGTGTCTGTGCTTCTATCTTGATCATTTCTCAAATGCCTTTCTCGCTCATCCTCTATTACTGCCACTCTTCCCTACTGAGGTTGAATCCGTGGTACAAAGTAGTACTATTGAATGCCAAGTGCAAGTCAATAGATACCTCCGTGAAAACCAAGAGAAACAAAAGCTTACCACTTCCCAGTACTTGTTAAAACATACTGAAACAGCTCGTGCGCAGGTGCCAAGGTCAAGGAGGTCAGCCCACACTTGAGCTCAGGCATTTGAGTTTGTCAAATGAGTCAGTCAGATGGGAATGTTGGGGTTTCTTGGCTGGATGTGTGTCGCTATTGCTGTGCATAAGAGATGCCTCTTTGCTGCACCAGCCTTTGCTATCACGCTAAACCATCAGTTTAAAGAATGACGGATGTCCTGAGTGCACTTGTCTTTACAAGAAGTTCCTTGCTTGCAGGGGCAAGTAAATTTTGTGGAATGTTTAAAAAAAATTTTTTTTTCATGTTTATTTCTTTTGAAAGAGAGAGAGCATGCGTGTGCACCAGCAGGGGAGGGGCAGAGAGAGGGAGAGAGACAGAATCCCCAGCAGGACAGCACAGCTCTGTGAGATCAAGATCTGAGCCAAAGTCAAGAGTCAGATGCTCAACCAACTGAGCCACCCAGGCACCCCCTGTTGAATATTCTTTAGTCTTCTCTTTCCTTTCCTTGTCTCTCCGTGATTACCCGCTGCTTCCTTCATGACTCCTCTGGACGCCTGCGAGAGGTAGGATACTCTCTCCTTGCCGATTGGCAATATCAGCACACACGCAGTTATTTCTGCACCATGCGTTTTCCCTACTAGAGTGGACATTCCGTGCACACCCGCTTTCCGTCTTATACATCATGCGTCTGCAGGTTGCTACAATGGCTGGCGTAAACTAGGCACTCAGTAAATATTTGTTGAACGAATGCAAGACAGAATGAACAGGAAGTCACATTCGCTTATTT
Source organism: Herpailurus yagouaroundi (assembly GCF_014898765.1). Classification (NCBI taxonomy): domain Eukaryota; kingdom Metazoa; phylum Chordata; class Mammalia; order Carnivora; family Felidae; genus Herpailurus; species Herpailurus yagouaroundi. Next base: position 13,893,948 of record NW_024412402.1, on the reverse strand, counting down.
TGCCACATGTTTGGCTTGCCTGAAACACGTGGATTTTTTTCTTTTGAGTATCTTTCACGCATACGGCCTCCCTGCCTTCCTCAGTCCATATGTGTTGGGCATGTTTGATGTGTCAGGCACTGGAGCATTTGCCAGCACGAGCGACACATGATCCCTACTCCCTTAGAAGGTCCAGAGTGGGTTGTACTGATCACGCTCGTTCTGAGTCAGGCAGCCATTCATGGTGAGTCACCAGCCACTGTGGGTGGAGCCTCGAAGTGGCTGTTTGCGAGAGAATGCGGAGGAGGAAGTCATTACCCTGATCTTGAGACTCTCACAGCCCATGGGGTAGTGAATGAATAAATACTTGACATATATAATAGATGCCTAGCCTCTAAGTTGTAAGGTACATTAGAAATGGCTAAGCTGTCTTACAGTGATGGAACAATGACTCTCCCCCAATATGAAATCTCCCTGATGCTTTTCAGCTAGTATGCAATTTATATTACACATATTTCTTTTGTACGCCTGTGTGCTCAACACTAGGCCAGGGCTGGGCACATGGCTGTGAAGAAGGAAGGTGGGAAACTTGCTTCTAGAAGGCACAGGCCAATGAGAGTGAATATGAGTGAGCAGAAGAGAAGGTGAGAGAGAGGAAGGGAAGGGAGGGGACAGTAAGAAAGGTAGAGACCTTCTTCTTCCGTCCCCTGCCTCTGGGTCCAAAGGATTCCAAAGATAGATGGCTTTAAATTCAGGAACCTCAACTTTTCCCTTAGACATTTTTTTTTTTTCAAGAAAGAGCTTGATATTGTTGAAGTGACAGGATGTGAGTTCTGTAGAAATTCGAGAAATGTCTAAATAACTCCGGTAATCTAGGTTATTGGAGGCAGCCTATTTTCAGGTAACTTGCTTAATTCTGAACGAAGATTTTCTTTTTCTTTTTCTTCAATATATGAAATTTATTGTCAAATTGGTTTCCATACAACACCCAGTGCTCATCCCAACAGGTGCCCTCCTCAATACCCATCACCCACCCTCCCCTCCCTCCCACCCCCCATCAACCCTCAGTTTGTTCTCAGCTTTTAAGAGTCTCTTATGCTTTGGCTCTCTCCCACTCTAACCTCTTTTTTTTTTCCTTCCCCTCCCCCATGGGTGTCTGTTAAGTTTCTCAGGATTTTCAACGAATTGTCAGAGTCAGCCCCTCCATCTCTACTCTGTATACGCTATCAACATTTAAAAGAAATTGTAAAAAATCTGTCCCCACTTTTACAATGGCCAGAAGCATTAGATCTTGGGTTCGGTTAGTGCGTATTTGCTTGGTACTTACTGTGTGGCAGGCATTGTGCCAGGACCTCGAATTCATCACCCTCAAACCACCGACCTGGTGCTGCCATTGATAATGGTTGGTTTTCCTTTCATAAAATATATTTCAAAGCGCCGCTGAATGGGCCTCTGGACTCCTTTTTTTTTTTTTTTTTTTTTTTTTTTTGCCCAGCCGTCCCCCGCCCCCCGCCAAAAAAAAGTCCATCATGCATGTGTGTAATTTTGTTTGAATTACTAAAAGGAGTATGGAGCAGAGCTGGAATGACATCAAAACTAAAATTAAAACAATTTGAGAATTTCCAGAAACATGACCCTGTTGAATAGTCCCTAAGCCACCACTTTCTCAGGCTCCTGTGGGGAAGACAAGCCAGGCCTAAAGGACAAAGATCTGCAATGAAATCGCAGAAAGCAAGGTATTTTCATGTAAATATCGACCTAATGCTTAACGCCTAGCGTGTAAGGCTGGGCACCTTCACACCCGTTATTTCATTTCCTTCTCCCAAAAACCATGTGAAACACATCCCATTATTTTCATTCTACAGATTGGGAAATGGGGGCTCTGAGCGACTGAGGAAGTCCCCCCAAACCCTACACAGTCCCCCCAAACCTGATTGAGACAGATAAATACAGATTCGTTGACTTAAATACAGATTTACTGACTTCAAAGACCTTGCCTTAGGTAGAAATCTCTCTCACAGTATTCTTATTAAGGCCTAGAACCATTTCTTGGTGACTTTAAGAAAGTCTTCTCCCTCTGAAGACTAAAGGAGGGGTTAATTTGGTTTTGGATTTTGTCCTAAAAACCTTTGGGGTTTATCAGAGGATGCTATCACTTGCATTTTTTGGCTTGCTACACATTGAATGTGCTAGAGAGTCCCTCTTCGATTCAGCCATCTGTGCTCTTGGCTTTTAAATTCCATGAAAATGACTGGACACATTCTTCTTATTCTATCCATACCCAAGGCCAGAGGGAGACATTCTATTGGCTTTCTCCAGTAATCTTTCCTCTTGTTTTCAGTATCTGTTCCAAGGTCTTCAAACCATTTTCCCTTTCGCGTGTGGATGTGTGTTTCCTATATTGTTTCTCATTGTTATTACATTATGTTAATATAACACAAATGTATTAAAACATAAAAGCTGTATATTTTAATCAGTAAGGACCAGTGCTCAGGGAACATCTTCACTGTCGATTTTAGTAATTAAAGGATATAAAGAGCAAGGGCAAATAACAAACAGCTTCTGAATTTGAAAAATATCCAAGAAATAGCCCAGGGACCCTTAAACAGCTCAAGCCAGCTTTGAAATGTCCATCTTATATGGTTTATGTATAGGCCTACATAAAGGCAGGGAATTGAATTAGTCATGGGCATGGAATTTTGCACCTTTAAGGAGCATTTGAGATCCAGCCCTAACATTGTGGAGAAGGAAGTAAATTCTGCAGAGGTTAGCGATTTGCCCAATGCCAAACAGGAAGGCAGAACAGGACCTAAAGCAGTGATTCTCAAACTTTTACCTTTAGATTAAAAAAAGAAGCAGATTTGTTACTAGGCAGAATCACAGTCCCAGGTCATCTGCATCAGATCAGGGGCAGGGCCCAGGAATCTGCATGATTAGGAAGCCTCCAGGGTGATTTGGCAGCCGGTGGTCCTGAGGCCACACTTTAAGAAACACTAATCTGCAATCTCGGCCTCCGGACAATTTCTTCCCCAAGGACTCTGTTGCCTCCCTACCTTCAAAAACATTCCAAACAGCAACAAGACTCTTTGTGATTCACATTAATGCTCTTATTTCAACAACTAATTCCTGGTTGCCTCATTCGTTGAGTAGTAATTCTTTGACTCAGTAAGCTGCCATCAGGTACCATACAGCTGTGTCAGCAGCTCAAAATACACGGATTAGAACACAGCCCTGCCTCCAAGGAGCCGAGACTTCGCAAGAGGAGTAACAACTATGTCTTGAACATTTGCTTTATGTGTGCTTCATATAGCGTATCGCATGCATTCATCTCCTTTCTCACCTGTAGGCAAGGCTGTACAGAATCACAATATGGTTTGGGAGTTTTTCATATTTATAGAGTCATACCCATTCTCCGCCCTTGTTCTTCCCACTTAATATGCCTTAGAAGTATTTTCTTCGTTCTTTCTAATGGCTACCGAGCATTTCTCAGTATTGATGGACCATCGTGCCTTTAATCATTCCCATATTGATGAATATCCGATTGTTTATATTTTCTCTTACCGCAAATGATCCCGTGGTGGATTCCAGAGTAAACATTGTTACCCTCATTTTTCCTCGTCCAAGGTCTCACAGCAGCAGAATTGGGATTCAAGGGGAGGCCTGTCTCAAAGCCTACAAAGTTTACTTTCTTTTCACTGTTATGCCTTTTAATAGTTTCGGTGGAAGGGCTTCAGTGCCGGATGAGGTGGGTACTGGAGGATCACCAAAAACCTAGCTGCTGAGGGAACCTCAGGCAGCGTCACCTGGAGAAGTGACAGTGGAGCAGAATCTAGAAGGCTTCTGGACAGAGAGGAAGAAAGCCACTCTAGGAAGAGGTGTTGGCTTATTACAAACCAATCAATCACCTCCTAGAGGAAACCTATAACAACAGACTGGTGGGGAGGTTCATAGAAAAAAGACATGATATGTGCACATCAGGATCTTACAGTATGATTTGTGTGTGTGTGAGTGTGTGTGCCTGTGAGCACACACACACGTGTGAAAAAACACTGGAGTAATAAGCTACTGAGAAGAATAGAAATAAATGCCTACCCCAGTTGGCAGCTTTGGCAAACGCTTGGAAATGAGGAGGCTGTGGGCCTGAGTACATGGCACGGCAAAGAAACTTACCCTCTTAATAGCTTAGTTCCTCCTCCCGAAATGAACAAAGTACCGTCTCGTCCCTGTCTCGTCCCTGCCTACTTGACGGGGATGTTACAAGGCTTGGTTAATTTCCGTAAATGTTTTGAGCTCCTCTGAGGTGGGTGTTCTGTAAATAGGAGGTATTAATAGCAGCCGTCAGAGCTGAAACAAAAGTGAATCGAGCTACAGTCACTTGCTGAGAAGGAAACACAAATGCCCATAAAGCATGAAGCCCACGCTGGGTCCATCATCACACTGACCCTTCTTTAAAAAGGCAGCCTGGATCTCACAGAGGAAGGACATCGTGGCAGCTCAGGCCCCGATCTCAAGTGGGAAAATGCAGGAGACTGGCTGGATTTTCCACCATTTAATTTCCCAGCTGATTACTATGATTAAGAGCCCATCTGGCACAACACATTTGTGAGGTATGTGTGTGCGGGGAAGTGGGACTTTAGTGAAGGCCGAGATCTAACAGAAAAAAAAGAAAAGAAAAGAAAACGCGCAGTGGAGCCAGTCCCATTTTGGAGCCCTCTGCTAAGATGTTTAAATAGGAATTTCATTGTATTAGTATTAGTGAGGCCGTGAGGCCATATGCCGTAAGAAAGGCAGTTAGGGAGCGAGTGTTTCTCTTTCTCGAGGCTTTTATGTTAGCTTAGCGCGGATTTGGTGGTGCCTTTGTCTGCCATGGGTCTGGAGGCTGCGAACATGCTAAGAAGAAAATCCAGCTCTGGGTTTCGGTGGCAGCACACCCAATATCTGTACCCATAAGGTCATGGCGACTACGTACGCGGTGGCTGGAGAGACAGACGCACACTGACACTCGCGCACAGGGGTGGCGGTGATAATTTAGGACAGGGGGTACCCTTACTCCTATACCTCCAAAGAAGGCTCTGAGCAGGGGGTGGAGGGAACCATATGTTAAGCCCTCGCATCTTCATGGCCCCTTCAGCGTAACTGCGCTTCCAAATCAATTCACAGGCAAGTCGGTCTCATAAGCACTAATAGGACTCACAGATGTGCAGAAAAACTAAGGTTATGATGCTCAGCTGAACTCCTGGATGGTACTTCCCATAATTTTCTGTTACCCGGGGGGATCCTGTGTAAACCCATTCCAGACGGGGTTGTTTGTTTGTTTGTTTGTTTGTTTTTTTAATTGTATCTTATTTCTGAGCTCCAACCAGGGCTTCCCTTTGGCGGTCAAAGCTCCAAGTCTCCTTGAAAATTCCTACCTCAAAGGTAGAGGCTCCTGACTCCTGTGGTCCCCACTTCTGCCCGGGTCTGCAGGTCCACAAGGAAAACTCATCAGTGACTTGATCTTAATCCCTCACTGCATGGGCACAGGTCACGGAAGAACATCTGGTGGCCCCTGACCTCTCATGTCCGTTTGCCAAATGTATTAAAGCAGGGGTTACTGGAGGACCCATCTGTAGGCTTCCATGGTGGTGGAGGGCTAGGTGGTGGTCTGACGTCAGGAGAACGCGTAAGCCCTATCTATTTTGCTCAAAGAAGGATTGATGACCGCCCCCCCCCCTCCTTGAATGGTTGGAAAATCTCCATCTTTACAGTAAGCCATTATGCTGAGTTTCTTTGGGCTGGGGCTAGGAAAATGTCTGTCATCTCATCTCAGAAATGTGACAGTAAGTGTGGAGAAGTGTGGCTTCTCCACAGGTTGGAATCAATACCTAATTGCCCTTTGGGAGATTCCCACCCTGTCTCTCAAGAACGTGCATTTCCCAGCCCATAATGCGGCGTTGTGCAGAGAAAGCTAGATCAATAAGGGTGACAAAGTTTCTGATGGGGTCCCCTTAGGATTCCGTTTCTGAAAAGGGACTTTTACTTTAATTACTTAGACCAGAGACTAATGCTTTACCTTCTTGTAGGGCAGAAGTCCATTAGCGACCCCCTGAATTACAGTGAGATCTTGCTTACAATGATAAGGCTTCTTCAGGGCTCAGGTATTTCTGGTGAACTCTGTCTGTTGCTGAGTATCCCGAATAAAGGGCAAGTCTACTGATTTTAGGTCCTGTTCAGCCATAGCTGTCTAACCTCCTAATAGGAGGGAGGCAGGCAAAGTCAATGACGTGGGATGGCAAGTGTCCACATCTCATCATGGCAGCTTCTCCTTGACCATGATTTCCCTCATCTGGGTCCAGGAACCTCCCAAGCTTCCCAGGAGAAATGGTAATGCCAATCTAGACCAGTTGTATCCTCCGGGGAGAAGTCTGTGTTGTAAAATGGAATGCCTCACGTGGATTCTAAGGAGAATCCGATTAGAATGAATGGACTTGGCATCCGGGGCTGCAAAGAAATTGCTGTTTTTCATGATTTCTCTTGTCTTCAACAGAGACTTAGTGTCAGATTTGCATCTCTCAGTGACTGGGGGAAGAGGATGAGAGTCGGTTTTAATTTTTTTTTTTTTTTTTTTTTTTTTTACCTTGCTCCGGTAACTTAGAGTGTCCTCTAAAGGTTGTGTGGATAAAATGTGTAAGATAAAAATCAACCCGAACTCCTTTATTAGCTAGAATGTCCACAAATAATATAATAAGAACAGTAATACTTTCCAGAAATCCCCAAATTTCTCACACACAGGCTGCTGAACACCACCTCCCCATTGTCATGAGGAAGACCGGGAAATGTTGACCCAAGAGGAGTTTGGGGTCAATCAGGAACGGCAGCTACTACTTGGTATATGTTTCATCAACCTCCTTTCCCCTTGGCAGTGGTAACTGACCAAATGCTCCGAAAACTCTTTCCTACTGAGATCAGACAGGATTTCAGAAGCCTTTTAAGTTTGTACTCCAGACAGCCCCTAACAGTCCGTCAGAGTTGGCATAAAGGGCTCAATTTTTTCAAAATAAACATACGAAAAAGGTGGCATCTTGTGTTCTTCATGGCATCACTAAAACATTGCAGGATGGGATTTTGGACTCAGTCTGTGGCTTTTGCCAACCTTTTCTGTTTCCAAATCATTTAGATGGGATTCACGATTCAGCTTTCTACCCATCCCACTCAGATTTGTCCATCACCCCCAAAAAAATCACACCCAAAAAATGGGAAGCAGGATCCTGCATTTATGAGCCATCCATGAGGTGATGTCTGGTCCATATTAAATGTCAGAAATAAATAATTGATGTGAGATGAAAATACAGAGATGTGATTATATTATGGATATTAATCCTACCCAAGAATAGCATCTTAACCACTGTGAATGCTCCCTGAGGGACACTAATACTTTTTCAATTATACTTTGGTAACACTTGCCTTGGGAGTATGTGGAAAATGTGTAAACATTTTACACAGGACACTTTGAATTCGCTGTCTTCTTCACATCGTGAATTTATCCTCTCCTCAGTCCTGTCCCATGTGTGAAAACACATAAAAATTAAGTGAGCAGGAGCAATTACCCCCAGGTAATGGACAGATGGACTCCAGTCCGGGTCTTGATAGACTAACAGCATTTTGCCGAATCAGGAGCCTGTGTCCTGTCACTCATGATCAGGGTCGCAGGAATGCATAGTCAGATTGCATTGACTAGAACACAGTGCTGGAGACCTTACTCAATCTTAATTGACTTCTGATGCCAATCTCCATTATGAGCATTTGGTGACTTACTCTTTGGGTTTACCCAAGATGGCAGTCACTAGAGTACTTATGGCTGGGGTTTCCTCCATCTCAGGGTTATGGGGGGCACACAATGGCTGACAAGTCAGGCAGAATGAGAAAAGGGGCACCATGAAATTCCTTCGGCCCCATCTAGGACCCTCTCGCCGGTGTGGGGGGGGGAGGAGAATCTTCATTCCGATGCTGCCGTCACAAAAACACACGAGCTTTGGAAAAACACTTAATTTTCCTCGATGTCGGCTCTCTGCCGTAACGTGGAGTAATAGTACCAACCGGGCTTAGGAGACCATTACTGAACGATGCGTAAAGCATTTTGCAATCTGAAGCATTAGCTCATAAAAGATGGAGAGGCAAAACATTCTGTTCCTTACCCTGTGTGTGGGGCATCAGCCTGAATTTCAGGGTGGAGTAAGGGAAGGTCACTTTACAAAATGTGAAAAAGATGTGGTTTTTGAGCTCAAGGCTAGACATGAGAGATTTGGATGGCACTACCTGTGTGTGTGTGTGTGTGTGTGTGTGTGTGTGTGTATTACACACACGCGTACCTATACTCATGTGAAAAATCGAAGTTGTATTTCTCTTACTTTGAGATGTGTCTGGGCAGCATTTGAGTTGGCCAGCCACTGTTAATAGGGCTACGTTTCTTCCTGCATCTCAAGGAACAGAGGACTCATTAGAGGTTTTCCAATATGATGTGAAAATCGTGTTTTTTATCTGAGAGTTCTCTGATTGAATTCATTATGTACCCGATGCAGGCTCTCTTCCAGGCCAGCCCATCCGTGTTGATCATTTGTTTATTGCTATCTTTCTTTTTCCACAAAGGATTGGCAGGGTTGGTGGGAGGGCAGGTGGTGCTGTAAATGAAAGATATCTAATATGTTTTCTGTTCTTTTGGGACTTTGAGAAAGCAGCAAGCCACCTTATAAAGGCAGGCGTGGTTTTGGCCATGTAGATGGAGAAGGGTCTCCTCCAACTGCAGGACTAGTGGTTGCATTGATCCTGTAAATTAGTTCATCTTCTCTTCTATGCTGTAGGGTCATGGAGTGGCCCAGCAAACATGTCTTCGTATCAGGATCGGGGTAAGGTAACCTTCCCATTCCCAGCAGGCAGGACAAATAGGCCAGCAGGCGACCGGGCAGGATTTCCTGGGCTTCCCGAACAAATGAAAAAAATGCTGGTGTCCCTCTCCTGCCCCCGGGGCCAACCAGGTCACAGGGTAATTGCCCAGTGGCCTGCTGGGATAGGCCCACTAGGGTCTTCTCGCTCAAGGTTCATTTTTCATTTTGATTGAGTCATGATGGCTTAGTGCCACAAACATCAGAGGATATGCCTGGTAGGGAAAAGGTCATAAAGAACTCCAGTGATTCCCGCCACCCCCCCTTCCCTAAAACCCGGGGTTCATTTTCATGGAGTCGTTTGGAAGGGGTGGGCCAGCAGAGCCGGTTGCTGGGTTATGTCTTTTCTCCTCGAGTGGCAGCAGCGAAATCTCCATCTTGCTAGTTGAAGAGTCGCCTGGCTGCCTTATTTCAACTGAGGCAGCACAGCCTGCTTTAGCTTTGAAGTGTGAAAACCAAATAAAGGTTGGCAAGGAGAAGAGCTGGAAGCCGCATAGCCTTCTCGGAGCCTGAAGAGACACGCCCAGCCCTGTGCACTGAATGCAGATGCTTTTCCCCAACCCCTTACTCACCCCTTGTCCCGTGTCCACCCCCCCCCGCCCGGGGGAATTGTGGGCTCAAACAGCAGCAGGCTTGGTTGGTTGCCTCTTACTGGAGCTTTTCTGTTGTGGCTGGTGGACAGACGTTGTGAACTTCTCTAATTTGGGAAGGGACCAAACAGATGCTCGTCCTCCAACTATCTTGGTGTATGTCTTCCTAATCTGCCCGTGACAGCGAGGCACGCGCGCGCGCACACACACACACACACACACACACACACACACACACACCTGACTTTGCTTTGCCCCAGCACCCTGAGTAATGCTTTAGGCTATTTATTGTCTACCCCCTCCATGTCCTAGGGAAGATTTTAGAAATTCTAATACAGGAGGCTGAGAAAGGAAAATATTGGCTTCCACAGTACAAACATCTCTGTCCTGAAAGGAAATGTTAATTTTCCCCTAAATCAAATGTTGACATATATCAGCTGCTGCTAAAGATGTGTCACTATGAGAGAAGGGCCTCCGCTCGGGAGCCCGGATATTGGGCTGGGGTCTCTCCTCCGAAACGCTAACTGGTTTAGAATCTAAACAGGTTTGGCTTGGAAGTTTTGCGAATAGTTTCAGTTTGTTTTCGAAAGCCCATCTCTCTGGGACACCCCTCCTGAGCAGGGGAGCAGGGAACAGGGTTCCACTTTGTGGAACACACCGTTTCTGCCTAAGCCTGGGCCCCTGCCCTGGTCTCAGCAGTGGTTCAGGCGCTGCTTACCTCTGCCAGGAATACAGGATTTTAACGGGAGGTGGGGGCGGGGAAGGCTAAGGGCACCGAGCAAGGATGTGGTGCTGAGGCAAAGAGAAATTTCCAGCACTAGGTGTCTTACCTGCTGCTTTACTCCATTGCCCCCCAAACACACAGCCTCCGTATTCTCCTCTGTTCAACACCCATGTTTTGAAAATTGCAAATTGAGTTCCCCCACCCTCTCCCTCTGACTAGGCGCGCGCGCGCACACGTGCACACGCACGTGCGCGCGCGCACCCTTTTAACTCGTGAAGTTTGAAAGATGATGATATATACAACCAGCGTGCTTTGCCAGTCTGCACGGTGAAGGCCAAGATTAATGCAGGAGGTTGGTGCAATGTTGCCGCAGAGCAGCGTGATCAGAATACAAGATGGAGCAGAGGGGGGAAGGCCAAGAAATATGTCTGCGCTTGGAGTTTACACGAGTCTCCTTAGCAACTTGTCTGAATTTATTTTTCCCTTAACGTGTGTGGGTTTCTTCCAAACCCGGAGTGAAACGGGAGTTGTAGCTCCTAACAGTCCTCGATTTCTAAGAGGGTGAATCGTTTCAGTGGGTGGCAAGCCCTTCTCTCCCCTTGCCGGTTCCTCCCCCCCCCCCCCCCCCCCCGGGGCGGCGCCCCTTACCCCCCCCCCCCCCGACCCCTCCCTCCAGGAGGTGGCTCTGCTCCTTTGCATTGTGACTTTGTGGACTGTTGGGAGCGTTCCAGAAATTCTCATCTCCACGGGGGAAGGAGAGAGCCTGCTTCTGATGGCCACAGCTGTGCAGGTTTCTGCCACAGCCTCGCTGCTTCCTGTGCGTGTAGCTTGTGTGTCACTGCGCCTGTTTCTACGCCCGTGTGTTGTAAAATAGGGAGAAGCCGTCCAGCTCCTTTCCTCTCGACTGTTTCTTGTCATTTTTTTGGTCTTGCTCTTCTCCTTTTGCATCTCTCACCCCTCTCCCCCAACACACACACACACACACAGCATCCTGTAATTCTAATTAGAATATAATATAATTAGAATATAAAGCTATTTGGCAAAAAAACAAAACAAAACAAAACAAAAAACCCTGACTTTTAGGAATCTGGTATGTTGGATTTTACAGGATTGGGTTTATTTCAGGGGAGACCACCAGAAATAATTACAGTAGTTTTACCTAAAATTGCTTTCCCTTGAAATAACTCTGGGGTAGTACAGTTACTGCCTCATCGGCGCCGATATCGAATATAAATCTTAACATTTCTCCTTCTTTGCCCCCTCCCCTTTTAGAGTTAGGGGAAAAAAGAAAAATGAAACCTGGCCAAAAGACGTTAAGGTTTGATTTTGGCTCTTTTACAAACAGATGTTGCCTGTCATTCTATTGTTGTTAAGCAGGTACCAGATTGGAGCTAGCAGCAGTGTGTGTGTGTGTGTGTGTGTGTGTGTGTGTGTGTGTGTGTGTGAAAAAGAGAAAGAAAAAAAGGAAGTCCGGGGGAGAGAAGAGAGAGTGTGTTGGGTGGACAGGGGGCTGAAAGGCAAAAAGATTGATTTCAGGACGAGTTGACAGCAAGAAGTAGGTGATGCAGATTAATACTTTTTTCCCCCCCAAACTCCAACGTGGTAGCAATGGTATAAAATCGTGCTCTGTTTGGCTGTTTGCTGTTTCGAAGAAAGAGGGAAAGGTGGAAATCAGTCGACGTGGAGAGCCTTAGCTGGGAAGACCTGGCCTCTCCTACGCTGAAATGGAGGCGATTGGTTGGGTGTTCAGATGTTCCCTCTGAGTAAATGCAAACCCTCCAGTAAGGCAAAGGTCTTTCTGTGTGAGCTGAACTTAGTTTCTTGCGTTTGGTGTTTGTAGGCATCCTGGTAGAGGCTCCGGGGCTCCCTTGTACTTTTCCCAGAACAAGCATCCCATTGTTAGAGTCCGGGTTTTAAGGACATCCTGACTCTTTACATATTGCACATCTCTTTTCTCGCAGGATCCAAGTGATTTTCTTCTCGGTTCCTTACCAAGCCTCTCTGCACCCTCACTTAATTCGCAGCTTCCTAATCGAATTGTGGGCTGCTTTCTCAAAAGCAAAACATAGCTTTAAAAGAAAAGTGTTAACGTCGGCTGGCATATAGGAAACCTTGTGCAGCATGTAGTTCATTTATCTGAAAGAAATGACAGACATCTGATTTTTAAAAATATGTATCTCCTGTCTCCATATCAGAATCCGGGTCTTCTGTGTATGTATTTTTTTCAAATTGTGGTTTAAGAAACCTTCCTGGCTTTATTAACAATCTAGCTAGAAAGGAAGTTGTAGGCTGGCATCATTGTTTGCATTTTAAAAAAGGAGGAAAAATTGTCATCCTAAGCAAACTTCTTGCTTTCAAAAGTGAAAGTAGTCTCCTTAGCCAGCTGCACACGAAATAACTTGTTACTGGCAGCCTCTTTCTCTTTTGTTTCGTCGGGTGTGTCAGAAGCCAATTTGCCTCCACTTTCTCACCCTTAAATGGTTGATCTCTGTTCCGCTTCTGTCCAGGGCGAACCTCGAGTGGGTTCAAGATGGTTTGAGGAGCGGGCTGCTTTTTTGTCATTTAAAAACAACCTGAGGGCAGTCTTTGTTCTTTGGTGGACCTAGCCATACTTCAGTTTTCATTTTCCATAAAATACTAATTTTTTTTTAATGCGGGGGGGGGGGGGTGATAGGAAGATTATCAATATCAATTTCTAGTTTTCCCTGCTCCCGAAAGGAACACGAAAACGAATGCGTTGCCTTGCCAGTCCCCTCCCAACTGCTCCCTTCTGGTCAGTTTTTCCTGGGCAGAGTAGAATTAATTCTACCTAAGCTAGCTGGCTTTGGTGCCGGTGCCTTTGCACCGCATGCTAGAGAGCCGCTCCCACGCCGGGTCTGGCGTCCTGGTGGCAGTATCGCAGGTGGATGGAGCGTGGTGTGACGCGTGGCACCAGTGAATCACTCTTGGGGCAGCAGTTGCTGGATGTGCCTTTTTTGTTGTTGTTGAGGTGATTGGATCCTTCCTACAGAAAACGAGGGCTGCAGAGGGTGAGAGAAAAGACATCAGGAAAACAGAAAACCCATAGGGAGACCAAAGACTAGCTGTCGCCCCTGCCTCATGACGAATGCCAAAGGGTAGATTTGAGTCTTTTTTTGTTCTTTTTTTGTCTTTTCATTTCTCCCATCCTCTCTCTCTCTCT
>NW_024412402.1:13866465-13880546 GCF_014898765.1 Herpailurus yagouaroundi | reverse complement strand
CTCTTTTTCTTTCTTGTCTTTTTCTTTCTCTTTCTCTCTCATCTCTTTTTCTTTTTTTCCTCATCTTTCTTTCTCGTTATTTTCTTTCTCTCTTTCCTTCCTTCTTTTCTTTCTTTCTTTCTCTTTGTCTCTCATCTTTTTCTCTTTCCTTTTTCTCATTTCTTTCTCATCTCTTTCTTTCTTTCTTTCTGTTTCTTTCTTTCTCCTTTCTTTCCTTCCTTCCTTCCTTCCTTCCTTCCTTCCTTCCTTCCTTCCTTCCTTTTTAAAAAGTTCAGTTGAATTTTTCTGTCCCCTCAGGACAAAGGAGGTCTGCAGAAAGTCTGTACAAGACGTACATCTTTAAAAAAAAAAAAAAAAGGGTGGAGGGCAGGGAGTCTTTCTGTTGGTGTCGTTCTGCTGACATCACCATGGATTTGGTGTTCAAGTCCACAGGCAGGCAAAACTCAAATACATTTTCCCTTTTGCAAGCAGCTGCACAGTGAGTTTGCCTTCCGTTAGTAAAGGAACAATGAAGGAAAAGCAAACCCAGCGTCTAAAACATGGCCAATGAAAGAACGTGGGAAAGGAAGCCAAGAATCCTGCTGTGGTGGAAGAGGGGATAGACTCATGAATTCTCCACAATAAGATATTTTACTTCTTTTTAACAGCCCCATCAGCAGAGAGAAATAATGACTCCCGAAACAGTTCACAATCAAAAGTTAAAACGATGTTTCAGTGATGCTACATCATGCCAGGTAATGATCGCCCAACTTGATTGTACCTTGACCATTCTTAATTATTGATAGCCTGTCTCTTAATCATGTGTAGCAAACGAGCGGTTTGGTATAAAACATGGGAATTTGTGAGTATTTTAAGACCTCACATTCCTGTTTAATCTTTTTTTTTCTGGTAGAATCGTTCTCAGGGTTTGTCGATAGCCAGGGAAATTCCAGGAAAAATGTGAAAGTGACTTATATGCAGAACCTTTGTGTCCTGTATAGTTCTGGAAATGAAGTAAAAATTAGGCTGCCCAGTGTTTTTCTCAGATTATTTTTATGTCAAGGTTTGGGTGCCCTTTTACTCTTATTCTGGTGTTCATTCTGATTTAGCTTTTAAACAAGATTTGGGTGGCAACAAGAAACGAACCAAAAAAACAAACAGAGAGCCTTGATCCAGTTAAAATAATTTTATTTTCCAGACACAGGGCTAATGGTTTGAAGATACTGGCCTAATAAGGTGGCAGCGAACTTAAAAAAAATAGGATTTCTAAGGAGTTACTTTTTTCAGGTAATAGCGTTTTCCTAGAACTTTCCCAAACCTTCCATTTCCTCAAATACTGCCCATTTTTAGGGCATGCCCGAATGATTTAATTATGAAGCATAATTGCATTTTAAACTCGGTTTTTAAAACTAGCAACCGTTTTTATAATATTCATGGCGAATGAGTAGAGCGGACATGGCATTCAACTGTATGGAATTCAGTGGAAAAAACGTAAAGTTATTACTTAACAGTGCTTACTTTCTTTTGACAATGATTTAGGCAGAACTCATTTGAAACCATCAGGCACTGTCCTTAAACTCCATGGCTATCTTGGGTAATTGAATATAAAAATGTAAATATTCGAAGATTGTCTCTAAAAAGCCTACCGTGCGCTCTGAATTCCTGGAAGATAGAGCTTCTGTAAATTGCATCATAACAATATGGACATTTCAACTTCAGTCCTAGATTGGTAATACTGTATGGTGTGTAATGGAACTCTCCCTGTACATGTCTAGTGGCTAAGATTTGAGCTCAGCTCTCATGATATAGGTAGTTTCCTTATAGTGTTATTGCAGGACTTTGTGCCACTTAAAAAGGTTTAATAACATAAATGATATATCGCTTGATAAATTACCTTACCCTGATTTGCCATTGTTCATAAGCATCAGCCTACATTTTCCAACTTAATTACGAGTATTAATATGTAAGAGAGCCCTACAAAACCTTGCTTAATAAAGCAAGCCAAAATTTCTTCTGAAAAGAACATTTCTTTTCCTCCTTAGCACAGAGAAGCTTCTTGAAGGAGGTATTCAATTCATATTTTGGAGAAGCTTTCTACCTCCAAACAAACCACACTGCTAGGAGGTCAGTATTTGACTTAATTCTTTTCCCCCTGCAATCTAGGCATCTTCTGATTTGTTTTTTGTTTTTGTTTTTTCTGAAATTAAAACTGTGGATTGTTTGGAAGCTAACAATACAAACCGTTTGGAAGGAATAGCTTCTCTCTGTCCTATATTTACCAAAGAGAGAGAGAGAGAGAGAGAGAGAGAGAGAGAGATGCCCCCAATGAAAACATAGCATTGTGCTCCTTTCTGTGGGCTTTGAAGGTGCACATTTATGGAGACGGCTCTAATTGAATGACTAAGTATAACACTTTGACAGATCGTCTTTCATTCATTGCTAACAAGTACTGCATTACATCTTTGTAATGAACATGAAAATGACAGTTAGCCCTCATCACTTGGGAAGCCTGGGCCGATTCCTTCCTATCTGAGTGAGAGCTCCTATGTCACCCGTGTTCCAGTAATACTGAACAGTGTGCAGGGCACCCATCCTCAAATGCCTCTGGTCATTTGTGCCTTTGTCAGAGAGAGATCAAAGGAAGAGCAGAGGCTTAGAGTTTATTTTAAAATCTTTCATTTTAGAACGGAAAGGAGCATTTTAAGATAATAAAATAAAGCAAAGACCCCTCGGAGGTGATTGGTTTGGATCCTACTTCTTTCCACTTGCTACCCTGTTGTTTCTTTGGATCTCAAAATCAAGCCATGGAACTGCAACTAAATTCTCAGTCTGGGTAACCTTCACGGCACCAGTGGGCTGCAAGTGGTCATACCCACGGCTCAGTCCTGATGAAACAGACAGACGATGAGGTATCTGTGAATGGTCGCATCTCAGTCCCTGTTGGCTCTGCCATTGGTTTTATGTTCTCTTGTTTTCACCTTGCAGGTCATGTACATAAGGGCCTGCTCTTTTCTCTAAATAGTCCCCAAATCCAACTCTGTCTTTTCCCAGATTCTTGAGAAAGGCCGGAATGCTCACATGTCGAGACAAAGGAGAGAGTTTTTTTTTTTTTTTCTGAGATCCAGGATCTATAGACACTGCTAACAAAAATTAAAAAGGCGTCTTTTTAGGTCATGCCAAGGACGGTGGCGTGCGTTTTTCCCAGTTATCTAGGGAGGGGGATTATTTTGCTTTCCATCATGTGTCCTAGAAGTGCTTATGATTAAGACCGTGTCTTCCGTAAAATCCATAAAGGAAGCCATTAATGAAGCTTCGTTGCCTTGGATTCCCATTCTTACATGTGGAACATTGGTTTGGGAGAAGGAATGTTATATTGACAAATGAAATCATTTCTATTTGTAAGAAGGCCTCAGAAACAGGTCCGTTGTCACATCCTTGAAAAGTTTTGCGGGGGTTGGGGGGGGGGACAATTAGCGATTTCTTTTCCACTTCAAATTTTATAAAATAAGCCCAGACTTGCTCTGTGTTCATGTTTGTACCAATAGTGGGGGTGGGGTGGAAAAAAACCATAAACTTTTCCTAAAGACGAGTCTTTCAATTTAGCATAGCTAGAAATCTCTTCCAGAAGACTTTTCAGAAAATACTTAGAAGCACGTTGGTGGTGCTTGCCAGTTTATTCTACCTGTTTTCCAGAATGCAAATAGAAAAGAAAAAACTCAGCATCCTTGTTCATGTAATTACAGGCATTTAAGAGGAAGAACTTCCATTGGGGATTTCATGTGTTTCTCTCTTTCTCTCCCTCTCTCTCCTGCTTATAATTTGGTACCACTTTGCCCGGATTTCGTGTTAAGGTCTGAATAAATGAGTCTTCCATAATATTAAACAGTAACCTGATGAAATTTACATAAAGCCTAGTGTATCTGTGGAATAAGTAAAAACAGAAGGACCTGCGTGAGGGATAACACTGAGGATGCTGCTTATCCTTCGCAGCAAAGTTTCTTTCTTTCTTTCTTTCTTTCTTTCTTTCTTTCTTTCTTTCTTTCTTTCAAGTTTATTTATTTTGAGAGAGAGAAAGCACATGTGTGATCAGGGGAGGGGCAGAGAGAGAGGGAGAGAGAGAATCCCAAGCAGACTCTGTACTGTCAGCGTGAAGCCCAACGTGGGGCTCAGTCTCATGAACTGTGAGATCGTGACCTGAGCCAAAATCAAGAGCGAATGTTTAACCGACTGAGCCACCCAGGTGCCCCTAAACTTTGCCCTTCTTTTTCCTATTATTTTTTTAAAATAACATTTATTGATTTGGGGAGAGTGAAAGCAGGGGAGAGGCAGAGAGAGGAGGACAGAGGATCCGAAGGGGGCTCTGCGCTGACAGGCTGACAGCAGCCAGCCTGATGCGGGGCTTGAACCCATGGACCGTGAGATCATGACCTGAGCCGAAGTTGGACGCTCAACCAATTGAGCCACCCAGGCGCCCCTGACCTTTGCCCTTCTAAGAGCAGGATGAATTCTTCCAATTTGGGGCATCAAGTATTAGAATGGCAGAATCTCTGGTTGGATTAATGGCTTTAACATTTTATTTTCAGACATCTCAGACCCCCAAACGAGAGAAGATACTGAGGCCTGTTGCCACAAACCCGTAGATCCGAACTTGTGGTGATAGTCCACACAAGCTTGTGTCTATAGGTATGTGTCTGTTAGGCAACCTCACAGACCGCGCGTGGGCTTTGCCTGTATGCCACTCGATTCCCCTTCCGATCCCTTTAATCCCCCCTCTTCTCCTTAGGGTCCTTTAAGAGTGGTAGAAATGGAAAGAAGGGCTGATACGGAGGAAAGAGACCTTTTGTTCTGAGATGGATGGGCCTCTTCACCGGTGAACTTATAAGCTTGCGCTCAATTCCCTTAGCTCTTGTAACTCTCCTCAGCTATCACATTAAGAGACCAGGCTTGCCGGTGAGGCAGCAAGAATTTGGGTGACTCAGACAGCTTACCGTTGAGTGGTGAGTAAATAGACATATAAGGGAGGGTCTCTTATTTTCTGGAGGCCTAATTGTTTTGAAAGTCACTATTATCTTGTGGGGAAACTGACAGAAGCTTGTGTACAAGACCCATCGCACCCTGGGTGGACTTGTACCTTGTGGCAATTCTTTCTTCCCCATTGTTCTCGAATCGGTCCTTATCGTTAAAAATAAAATTAATGGGGGGGGCACAATGGATTGCTTAAGTATTTATACTTCTGTAAATAGCCTGCACTGTAAGAAAAAGAACTTTTTATAAAAAAAAGAAGTCGCCTGTTTAGGTCTAACTTCATATTTGGCCAGAGTTGTATTGTAAGTCTTCACATGTTTTAAGAGGCTGGAATGAAAATAATTTTATCCCCTTGCCTCTTAAATGTCACCATTGTGCCAGGATTGGAAAGCCAAACTGACCACAGATCAAAGCAAAAGTGGCTATATTTGTCTCATTCCAACAATGTGAGCTGAAGAGTCTGTAAACAGAACCCAGGGTGAAAAGTTGATCAGATTTGGATGACTCTTAAACTTTTGCATTCCCTTTTTGTCAAACATGGTGCCGAGAATTCCCTTAAGACTTGTGTGTGTGTGTGTGTGTGTGTGTGTGTGTGTGTGTGTGTGCAGACTCTTCTATCCAACGAGTCAATATAAAGCAGTTATTGATTTACCATCAACAAGAAGCTTGAAATTCAAATGGTAACATTTCATTTCAGTAAACACTCTTTCCTCTTCAGATCCACACTCTTCCGGGATAGTAGAACTCGTTCTTCTATTAAGTATATAAAAATGAAATTTTGTATGTTGGAATTGGGAAGATCTCGATATAGATCACATATGTTTAAAGGGGAGAATAAACAGTTTGCCAGTGCTGTACCCAGAGGATATGGCGGACATGCGTTTCCTTTGTGTTTGCTTGGCATTGCATCGAGGAGGGTTGTAGACCTCAACTTTCAGCTTGCCAAGAAACCATTACTTTATTATGGAATGATAGACCATTATAGCCCGAAGAGAAAGATTGTCCCCATTGGTGTGTATCATGTCTAACTGTTTGCCCAAGGCCTTTATCCACTCATTAAGCAAACAATCTACTTGGTTGGTTTTACCTACTTCTTTGAAGTGGTTGACTTAGAACGGATAAGCTGCCAGCAAATTAAGCTTGTACCTTCCCTGGATAAATATGTATTTAATAAAGGCAAAATCACATCTCTACACATCATCCCTTTAACCTGCCATTAAAGTGTGTTACCAGGGGGCCAATGGAGTTCATGAACCCAAGGAGACATTAGCTGCCTATAGTCTCTGTAGAGAGACAACAGAAGGACCACAGGATGGCTGCTAGGTGACTGCCAGGTTGTTTGCTTTTTCTTTCTTTCTTTTTTTAATTTGTTTTTTTTTGTTGTTGTTGTTGTTGTTTTTTTTTTACTGCTTATTTATTTTTGAGAAAGGGAGAGAGACACAGAATCGGAAGCAGGCTCCCGGCTCCTGGAGCAGGCTCAGCACAGAGCCCGACACGAGGCTTAAACTCACAAACTGTGAGATCATGACCTGAGCTGAAGTTGGAGGCTTAACCAGCTGAGCCCTGTAGGTGCCCCCGCCCCGGGTTGTTTCTTTTAAGGAGGCTTTTAAAACCCATTACCCCAAGTAAAAAGAGTACACAGAGAAGTCAGTCTATTCAAAGTTTCTAAAAGACTGACGATATTATTATTTGATTCATCGGACTAGAAAATATTCTAGTGGAAAGCCCAAAGCACCTGGACAGTGGCCACAAGAAACAGGATATTAAATATTTTACATGATGATGCAATTCAGTGTTTTTCCCTCCTTCCATGTTCATGAATGAATGGTCCTGTAGATATTAATTATTCCTTTGGGTCTCCCTCAGAGTGGACCAAATATTGTACAGGAAGCTGCAGAAAGTAAAATGATTTCAAGTTTTCCCCAGAAAGACTCTAAAAATATATTTCAGTAGTCATTATTGCGTGGAGATATAGAGAGAATGAGTGTAAAAGAAAGTAGATTTATTAAAATCTTCAAATCATCAGGATCCAGATATACTTCTTAAGCTATCTAACCCCAGGATATAGTTTAGTTTTTAAAGAAAAACACAGAAAATTATAAGTCTTATTACAAGAATTGCTTTTGAGAAAGCAACTCAACCCTCACTACCAGAGACTGGGGAGAGAGGGGAAGCTAATATTTAGTTTTAAAAGAGTTTCTTGTTTTTATTCCAAAGTTAATAAATGAATTTTTCTACATGGGATGAAAATGGTATGTCTGGGATAGAATTAACTTTGAATTTTAAGTTAATATGATTTCTTATTTTTCAATGTGCTTACCAATAATTCCCTACTATTTCTTAGGTCCTGTGGATCTTTGTCTGCTGACTATGGTATTTAAATACCTCATCTGATGTCCCCTAGCCTCTCCAACTAAGATTTTTTTTAAAGTTTTATTTATTTAAGTAATCTCTATACCTAATGTGGGGCTCGAACTCACGACCCTGAGATCAGGAGTCACATGCTCTTCTGACTGACCCAGCCAGGCACCCCTCTAATTTAGGTTTTTAAAGCTTCTCACGCCTGTCATAGTGCTGAAATTTTTACAGAGAAGTCAATACGAATGACTCTTAAAACATTCCAAAGATTTATTAATACCGAACATGGTGCTCAATAAAGCATAAGTTAGAATAAGGCACCTTGTTTATTTTGGTAGAGCCCAAAATTGGGAGATTCATTCACTCCTTCATTCAACAATCTTTTGTGAATGCTTACTATATTCAGTGTTCTGTGAAACGGTGAGGATATGACTCTGACTTCACAAAAATGTTTATTTGGTCAGGAGCCCCTTTGTGGTACTGCATGTCAGTTATACTGATGCATATTTAATGAATCACATGGTTTAATCACGATAGCTGTCCAGCTTCCCAATACCTAATCGATGCAGAGTATGTTTACTAATGAGGGGCGCCTCCTTTTCCATCATCTCAGGCACCTGTAACATTGTTTCAAGTTCATCCTCACTGTCATTTGAGGGGATTGCAGTGTTCAACAGACCGAGAGTCTGTTGGCGTGTATTCAGAATACCTTTGGAATATATTTTTTAAAGTTATAGAGTACTGTCAATTCTCTATACCTAAAGATCTATAGCTACTGTTCTTCTATAAATGCCACTTTATTTTATGTTTTACTTCCTCCTTTCAATAAGACTTTTACGACATCATTCCATATCATAATTGCATGTTGTTATTGCACGCCTACAAATATTTACACTAATTATGTAATGAGCCATAATTGCACTAATACATGATAATGGGCTAAAATCAGTGTAAATAAACAAGGAAATTCACACAACCAAAAGAGCAGGGTATTGAAAACCATTAGTGTTCTAGCAGCAACATCTTTTTGTCTTTGACCTCTAGAAAAATATGAATTTTTCTATCTCCAGATATTTAAAAGCTCTATCAGCTATACATTTAGGCCAGTATACTAGCATTCTGGTACATGGAATCTTACCCTGTCTTTGTTCTATCACCTCTGGCTAACTGTTACTGGTTCCTCCATTGCCTTGCTTCCAACTCATGAGGTTATATCTTGACAGTGTTTACGGAATCAGGCAAACAGTCAGTGCAAGGAAAATGAAAGAAATTCAAATGTAAACAAAAGAAAATGACTTACATTTTTTTTACAGTGTCCCAGTGAAGATGATATCATACACATAATTGAATATCTAGAGAGAGGACTCTCAGATACTCCTTGAATTTCCATATGAGATCCAGGACTTAAGGCAGACTGGCCAAATTGAATTCAGCCATTCTGTGATTTTATTTTATTTTATTTTTTACCTTACTATGAAGTTACAATAGAAGTAGAAGGACAAGAGACATGACATAAAAATAAAAATCACCTGGCCCTTATCTTTAGGTTCATTCATACTCCCAACTTTACCCATTCATTCATATACTTCAGCTTATAAACATATTTTTAGGTCTCTACTAAGTGCCAGGTAATAGGTGTGCAGTTAGGATTAAATTTGCAGGGGTGAGTAGAACAGCCCGTCTTCAAATAGCTCAAGGTATAGTAAAGGAGACAGATAGGTAAATGATAATGCAATAGTGTCAGGGTTAAATTAGGAATGTGTGTATGGAATTATGAATGACCCAACAAGAACGCTTTGAATTGAGGCTAAGGATGAGTGGGAGTTTGCTGGGTAAGACCAACTTCCCGGTCTTTCCTCCAAACCAGGTAGCACTGATCTAAGAGAGGCAGCCTCCTCCAAAAAGGCAGCCCCACTCCCTGATACCAGCATCAGGGAATGGGGCTGGAAAAGTTGAGAAAACGGTCTCTCTCCAGGTCAGTGCAGCAGCATGATGAAACATGAACTGTACATCATTTGGATCTTTGGTTTTTTTTGTTTTTTTTTGTTTTTGAATCAGCACCCTAGAATTATTACTCTTTTATTCCCCATGTGCTTAGACACTCCTCCATCTCAAAATGCCTGGGCCCAGCTCCTGTGTGGAACAACCTTTACCAGGCAAACACCAGAGTCTAGCTAAGCTATAAGGAGAGGTGGCCATCTACAGACCAGAGAGCAGCCTTCACGGGGTTGGACAAACCTGATCAAAGAGGAGTTCACATGGAAATGGGAAGCCATGGAGCTTGTAAGAGTCTTTCTTGCTGCTCTTAGCATCAAACTGGGATAAAGGATATAGATAAAAGATAAAGGAAAGACCCAGTTTAAAAATTAAAAGCAAACAGGGAAATTCACTGTGTTCCTTTATAAAGAAAAAAAATTCAGTCTATACATTGCTAAGTAAACTGTTGGGGACAGAAGTTCTTTAAAAAAAAAAGTGCTGAGACAGTCAACTCTGGAAGGAGGGGGGCTTTCTCAGATATGCGAATTATGTAATATGATGAATACTGTTGAGTGAATATTCCCCGTAGCTTCTATATTATTTTTCCATCTCTGCTTTGCTCACAAACCTGTTTCCTGTAACTTTTCACCATGTTTTGGCTTAAGCTCTTTCCCCTTGTATACCTTTAGAGATCCCAGTTGTCCAGTTTCACAATAGAAACATTTGTTTTCCTAACTCTTTTTCCGGTTATTCAAGTTTAAATATTGGTCTACTTTTATATTCTGTTAACAGATACTGGAGGACATTAGCTTGAGCAGAACAAATGCCGTTATGTAACATTACCCTAATTTTCAGGCACAAATTACAACAAGAAAACCAATCCTAAGTATTTCCTCCCTTCTTGTATGCACAGTAAATCTCAAGCCAAGATTCTTGTGTTATTTTCTCTAGCGTCAGACCCTTTGAGGTGTTGTCTCTTGTACATGGCCCAGAGGGATGACAACACGAAGAATAATTATAAGACTAACTTCTAATTTCATTGCTTAAGAGATGGTAGCTTTCCAGCCATTGTGACTGCATGTGCCCAGGTTGAGGTAGTAGGTTGTATAGTTTAGAATTACATCAAGGGAGATAACTGTACAGCCTCCTAGCTTTCCTTGGGTCTTGCACAAAACAACATGCCGAGAACGATCATGATTCCTCCGGGCCTTTTTTTTTTTTTTTTTTCTAGGAAAGCCTATGAAAGGTAAGATTGGGTACAGTTATCTTATTGGTGTTTTAGGATTGAGGTTTTGTTTAATTCGCGTACCCATGCTGTATTTTCGTGTTCTGTTTCTTTGGGTTGGATTTTGTTTTACCAAAAACGTGAGACTTTGAGGGATTCAGCAGATCAGTTCTCCATCGCCACAATAATGCTGCGTAAATAAACAACACAAAACCTCAGGGACACACAACAATAAACAGGCTTAGCTCGTGAGTCTGGGGGTCAGTGATTTAGAATGGGCAGTTTTTCTGGTCTTGGCTGATCTCATTCATTCTGTCAGCCGTAGGACGGGGTCTCTAGGATGACTGAGGCAGTTCAGTTCTGTTCCATATGACCCATCTTCCAACAGGTTATTCCTAGCATGCTCTCCTGATAAAGGCAGAGGAACAAGAACAAGAAGGAGCCAAAAGCCTTAGGTATTTTGTGAACTGCTGCTTGCTTTATGTTTGGTAATATCTCATTGGGCAAAGGAAGTCACATGACCAAGCCTGGAGCCAGAGGAGGAGGCACTACAAAATTTCTTGGCAAAGGGCAAGAACTCAGACACACACAGCGAATTGGGACCATTTTTGCAATCACATTGCACTTTCTTGGATTCAATCAAACTGAAAGTAATTGTGCACCCTGCATTCTTGGAAGCTCCAAAGATCGAGGGCCATGTTTGTGAATTCACATTTTGGATTGGGGGCTAAGCTGGTCTTGGTCTGAATGTTACGTATATCTCTGTTAATGAGATGTGCTCCAACCAACTTCTGTGGGCAATTGCCAAGACACTGGAATTGTAATGATGTGGGGATCGACTAAGCTGGAAATAAGCTCGCAGTCATTTCATGGTGATAACCAGTGTCACGAAAGATGGACATTTTGCTTGACCTAGGGCGAACTCACACAATCTACACAGACTGCATGGGTGGCAAAGCAGCACTAGAATCCAAGTCTGTTGACCAGGATGGGGTTGCTCCAAGCCTAGACACTTTTAACACAACATGCAAAGATGTAGTCAGAAGTGCTTAATGGGTTATTTCATCCATGTTATTACTTTCTGGTGTTTTAATATACAACATCTGTAAAAGAGAATGTTTTTTGCACATTTTAGCTCTCTCTCTACTTCTCAGCTACACTAAAAAAGAGGCGAGACCCCTGTGTCACCATTTTGATTCCATGCTCAGATATTTTCATGGTGATTTACGGTGATTGTTACGTTACTAAGAGGTTCAAGGATAAGTAGCTCCAATTTGATGATAAAGCGCGGCTAGCAACATTAGTTTTAGGCCACCCTGAAAGTCTGCACTAGAACTGGGAGCGATTCTAAGCCTCCAGTACAGTCTTCATTCCTTCGTTCACTCATTCATCCTTTAGAAAGTCCTCTGGCCTTACTCTAGAAGACATTGCCATGACTTTGTTACATTTATAATGAGTTTGACATGAAACACAGGTATTACCTGTATCTGTATTGGCTAAGAGTTTGCGTATTAAATATCTGCAGCCACTTGACATATGAAGACCTACTGAGTGCTGTTCATACGTTTATAAAGCTATTTTTAAAAAACCAAGTTATCTTCCTGTATAAGGCAATAAGATCCTCTCTTTGCAGTGGTCAGTAAACTTGAGTGGTTTCACACAGCCATGGTTACCCAAGGCCACGTAGTATTTGGGATCATGCTTTGAAAACAAGCTAACTTTCATATGATTGAATTTCTTTTTTTTTTTTTTTAATTTTTTTTTTTTTTAACGTTTACTTATTTTGGGGACAGAGAGAGACAGAGCATGAACGGGGGAGGGGCAGAGAGAGAGGGAGACACAGAATCGGAAACAGGCTCCAGGCTCTGAGCCGTCAGCACAGAGCCCGACGCGGGGCTCGAACTCACGGACCGTGAGATCGTGACCTGAGCCGAAGTCGGACGCTTAACCGACTGAGCCACCCAGGCGCCCCCATATGATTGAATTTCTACTGACTTAGTAATAAGGTGATATCCACCTGAATTTACATAATATCCTCTTTGCTTTCAGAATAGCTGTGGTGTCTAGGAGGGCATAGTGTTGCGTGTTTTCAGCCAGTAGCCCCCATGGTAGGACAGGCTTTGGGAACTGCAAGGAAAATAAATTATGTTGGAAGACACTTTAGACACCTGTTAGTGTCAGTTTCAGCGTTAAGAAATGGGTAAAATATTCTTCAAAATGAATCCTTTCTTATCTTCATTTTTGGTGAGTGTGTGTTCTCTTCCCCCAGGGGAACTCTTTACTGACTTTTATGTCTAATAATCATTCTTAGTCCCAGAAGCCCTAAATACACTGTGATAGAATACAAATAACCATGGTATCTTCTGAGAATTAATTTTAGGATCTAAAAGGAAAAAGTAAAGAGGTGCAACATGCTACATTTTTAAATATCATCAACTTATAATATTTCTATGGGTGGTGTAAATGTTACTCTAATTTTTTCATAATCTGGTAATTGAATCCAGCTGTTTTCCGGCACGCTGATAAACTTCAAAACATAAATGTGTTGCTGGCACCTTGACCTTCTTCATCAATCAAGGAACATTTTGCTGACACAATTTAAGGAGACTCTGGCCAGTCAGAATAGTGAGTTTATAAACTTTTCTGAAGACAGGTCGTTTGTACTTCTTTATTTGCAGGCGTCAAATCCTTTTTGACTTGGTGGATTAGTAGAGGCATTTAACTAGTATGAAATGATGGCATTTGTCCCCCTCCCTGTGCTGGGTAAGTGTATACTTCCAAAGATGTTTTTGGAAGGACAAGCCCTAGACTTCTCCAAGCTGGCTTTGGCTCAGTGTCTTTCCTGAGCTTTCTTGAGACCCAGGGAAAATGAATAAACCAACGTTTTCTTGTTCAACTAAATATGTATATTTTCTAGATGCTTCATACAAGTTTGGACAGCAATACCTACCCCACTGCCATTCTGGTCCCACTGGACAATTTTCCCTTCACCTCTTGCCCTCCAAATTCTAACCCCACTGTAATGCTTGTTTTTCCATTCTGAGTAGAACCAATCTCTGGTGGTCTTCATAGCCTATTTCTCTAACAGTTATACTTCCAAGTTCTATTGAAAACTTCCTTTAAATAGTATTTATCAAACTTTAATTAATGTGAATCCCCTGAGATCTTGTTAAAATACCAATTCTAATTCAGTAGGTCTGGACAAGGCCTGACATTCTGCATTTCTAACCAACTCTTATGTGAAGCTGATGCTTTTGGTGTATAGGACACACTCCTGGGTAGCAAAGTTCTACATAATCCAGTGCGTCCGAATCCCAGGATGTCCAGGCTTTTAAGCTAAGGGTAAGAGATTGGGAGACAGCTTTCCATCTTTAGATAAATACAGCAGTTTCTCCTTTAATTGTAGCCACACAGCTTTCTCTTAAAAATATCTTAGCTCCTTGGGGCACCTGGGTGGCTCAGTCGGTTAAGCGTCCGACTTCAGCTCAGGTCATGATCTCACGGTTCGTGGGTTCGA
>NW_024412402.1:13762374-13866065 GCF_014898765.1 Herpailurus yagouaroundi | reverse complement strand
ATATATATATATCTTAGTTCCTTTCACCAACACAGAACCCAAGATGCAGCCCTGTGACGGTTGCATCTTGGAAATAGGGACTCTACGACATTGAGCCATAGTCCTAAAGATTTTTGCATTGCAGTGATCATTCACTCAGCAGAAACATCTCTGAAGAGCACGTGTAAAAAGAATTCAACCAGGGACATGAGTGCAGGTATCAAACCTGGTTCTGCCATATTCCCATCATTTAAACTTTCCAACTTTCAGTGTCCAAACACCTAAGTCCATGGGGTAGAACCAGGTAATTTCTGAGATACCTCTATGATAGAATAGACTGCAGTTCTGGGACTGTCATTCAGGGATCTTAGATGGCAGTGACTAGAATCTTCTTCGCCTCCGTATCCTTCTGTTTTATAACGTGGCAGGAGATACTCCCAGTTCTGTCTCTGTGCTGTCAAAGGGACATGAGCACCATGGTAATGGCTGGAAAGTATGGTCACCACAACAAGCTGTCAACGCTGAAGGCCACATTAAAGCGATGGTGAAAGTAACCTAAGAAAACAGTCACTATTAATCCTCTTGGTCCTTCCATGTTTGTAGATCACTGGGGTAAGAAAGAGAAGTAAATTAATTTCTGCCTAGTTAATGTCTACAAATGGGGTATGTTAAACCACTGACTATCATTTTCCAGTAGAAGTGATCTCAGTGGTGAACAGAAGGGGGGATGGCGGGCTATGCGAAATTCACGACCTCCTTCCCTGGTTCCTGTTTGTGCTCTTTCTAAACAAAAATTATGTGCTTCGTGCTCCACCGCCAACTGCGGTATGGAGCACACGAGAGCTTCTGTGGCCCTTCTCAACCCTTTTACATCAGTCACAGAACTCCCACTGTTCTGTGCTAATGCAAAATGCAATAACGTTTAGCATCAGGACATCTCTGAGTCAAGAGGTTAACGGAAAACACATCTCCCATTGTGTTCCTGCGGCTCTGATACTGTTAATGGCGAAAACACCATGGAGACAAATAGATCTCTCTTTATTCAGGAAGCTTTGAGTGAAGAGAAAATATATATGACACCTTTACAACATGAGAGCCCTCTCTATATGGTGCATTAAGGAAGGGTGGGGGGGGGGAAGTCCACACAACATCATGTTTGATGTGGCTTGAGACTCCTCTAGATGGAAAATTCTGTCTCCTCCATTTTCTTTCTGTTGCTTTAGTAAATAGTTACTGTTCTGGGAGGGGGAAGTGAGATTTAACCTTTCAAGAAACAAATTCAGGGTAAGAGGCTTTATGGGGTACTTTCTAACATGTGACCAAAGAGACATGGCTGCCTCTTTCTTTCCTATCCTACTTTTGTGCATCTTGCCTTTATCTGTCATATGCTTTAGATAGACTGTGGACCAATATGTGTATGGAAGGGATTGAAAGCAGTAACCAGCACATTGTAATTATGCTGAGATTTCACTTGAAAATTACCTGAAAGTAGATTGTTTTGGATGGCCATATAAAGATCATATGTAAACATATTTTTATGGTCTTGTTTTCCATTCACTTGAGAATGTCTCTCATGAAATCTTAGTCAAGGTCACTTCTTGTTCCTGTAGAACATTTTATCCCCAGTTTTATTGAGATATAATTAACATACACCACTGTGTACGTTGAAGGTGTTCAGCATAATGGTTTGGCTTACACATACATTTTTAAATTTTTTTTTTTTTTTTTTTTTTTTTGAGAAAGAGAGAAAGCATGAGTGGGTGGAGGGGCAGAGAGAGAGAGAGAAT
Organism: Herpailurus yagouaroundi; assembly: GCF_014898765.1. Lineage (NCBI taxonomy): Eukaryota > Metazoa > Chordata > Mammalia > Carnivora > Felidae > Herpailurus > Herpailurus yagouaroundi. The sequence continues at coordinate 13,864,299 of NW_024412402.1, read as the reverse complement.
CCCAAGCAGGCTCCACGCTGTCAGCACAGAGCCCAACGTGGAGCTCAGTCTTGTGAACTGTGAGATCATGACCTGATTTTATAAACTGTGAGATCATGACCTGATCCGAAATCAAGAGTCAGACGCTTAACCAACTGAGCCACCCAGGAGCCATATAACATATGTTATAAAAATGATTACATTGATACGTTTAATTGGCATTTATTGTCTCATACAGGTATAATAAAAAGAAAAGCAAAAAACAAAAAAAAAAAAAAGAAAGAAAATTTCCTTGCGATGAGAATCCTATAGAACTTTAGAAAGAAATTTGTTCTGTAATTTATGAATTGTCATCGGATGCTAAAATTAGGATGTTCCATTTCTTGAGTATTTAAAGACCTCATTCCCTGGTAAAAATATTCTGGTTCAGGAATCCATTTAAGGGGTTATCCGCACAGTTTAGGTGCCCCAAATAATTATCAAATTTTCTGTGTTATGTGTAGTCTGAAACGTTTGGAGGGTATACGTTATTGATTACCACCCGATCCTGTCAGATGACTACACTGGCTTTGGTAGGGGGGTAGGAAGAGCGGCATGAGCTTTCAGCTTTTACACTGAACTGGAAATTTTTAGACCTGTTTCCCAACCAGGCTGATACATTGCAATACTAGTACTCTAATTGTTGATTCAGTCACATTAAGGGCAGCCAAACTTCATGTATAAAAGTTCACCAAGTCCAGGAAGGAGGGAATGGAATTCCAGAATGACTCATTGTTTAATGAATAAGGCCCCAAGTGTTCTGTGGTTGCCATTTTTAAACTTGAATAAAATGTATAGAATTCAAATCATAGCTTGAATTCCGAATTGGGGCAGATTGGGGCTACAGTGTTATAGTGATATGCTGCTTCTAGTCAACTGCTAATAAGCAACTTCAAAACATAAATGGGCACTCGTGATCCGTGCTCTGAATCCTCTGAAGGTTTAAAAGTCTTTTAATCTATTTGTAGCTTTTCATTATTGAGTAATTAAGTGCTGCTAAAATACTGGAACCAATATGCAAAACACATATTACATCAAGCATCATTCAAGGAGAACAGATCCCCAAAGACTGAACAGAAAGGTACAAAATGAATTTATGGGAAGTAAACTTTTGTGGGTGGGGGGAGAGAAAACTTTATTACCTTTCATGACCAAGAAGCAGAGTTTTCTGGTTAATCAACGGGGTTTTTAACCAAATTGTCATATATAAGGGACACGAATGACCAGTTTAAGAAAGTAAAGGTTATGTTCTGCTTAAAGCTAAAACGGTTTTAAATCCAATGTCATATTTCTTTTAAGATTTATGAGTTATTTCGTGTCTCAGCTCACATTCTACCTATGATTTATCTTTAATCTCAATTACTCTCATAGCTCATGCTTTGAAATTACCTTGTGCTTCAAGACCAGCACTGCAAAGCTAAATTTATGTTGTATCGTTAGGTGACAGAAGTGCCAATTATAGACCGGTTTCGCAGAATACTGGTTAAACTAGAGTTTACCATTTACATTCTGTGGCTTACGTTGGAAACTCAAGTTAATATCGACTGTGATCTCATCTAATGGAAAAGTGCCAAAAAAATCTGTTGCAAATTAAACCCTACTCTTTTTTTTTTTTTACCATTGTATTTAATTTATTTTTTAAATTTATATCCAAGTTAGTTAGCATATAGCGCAACAATGATTTCAGGAGTAGATTCCTTAATACCCCTGACCCATTTAGCCCATCCCCCCTCCCACAACCCCTCGAGCAACCCTCTGTTTGTTCTCCATATTTAAGAGTCTCTTATGTTTTGTCCCCCTCCTTGTTTTTATATTATTTTTGCTTCCCTTCTCTTACGGTCATCTGTTTTTTAATTTTTTTTAACGTTTATTTATTTTTGGGACAGGGAGAGACAGAGCATGAACGGGGGAGGGGCAGAGAGAGAGGGAGACACAGAATCGGAAACAGGCTCCAGGCTCTGAGCGGTCAGCACAGAGCCCGACGCGGGGCTCGAACTCACGGAGTGCGAGATCGTGACCTGAGCCGAAGTCGGCCGCCCAACCGACTGAGCCACCCAGGCGCCCCCGGTCATCTGTTTTTTATCTCAAAGTCCTCATATGAGTGAATTCATATGATATTTGTCTTTCTCTGACTAATTTCGCTTAGCATAATGCCCTCTAGTTCCATCCACGTAGTTGCAAATGGCAAGATTTCATTATTTTGGATTCCCGGGTAATACTCCATTATATATGTACCACGTCTTCTTTATCCATTCATCCACCAATGAACATTTGGGCTGTTTCCATACTTTGGCTATTGTTGACAGTGCTGCTATAAACATTGGGGTGCATGTGTCCCTTCAAAACAGCACACCTGTATCCCTTGGATAAATACCTAGTAGTGCAATTGCGGGGTGGTAGGGTAGTTCTATTTTTAGTTTTTTGAGGAACCTCCATACTGTTTTCCAGAGTGGCTGCACCAGTTTGCATTCCCACCAGCAGCGCTAAAGAGATCCTCTTTCTCCGCATCTTCGCCAACATCTGTGGTTGCCTGAGTTGTTCATGTTAGCCATTCTGACAGGTGTGAGGTGGTATCTCATTATGGTTTTGATTTGTATTTCCTGGATGATGAGTGATGTTGAGCATTTTTTTCATGTGTCAGTCGGCCATCTGGATGTCTTCTTTGGAGAAGTGTCTATTCATGTCTTTTGCCCATTTCTTCACTGGATTATTTGTTTTTTTGGGTGTTGAGTTTGGTAAGTTCTTTATAGATTTTGGATGCCAACCCTTTATCTGACATGTTTTGCAAATACCTTCTCCCATTCTGTCAATTGCCTTTTAGTTTTGCTGATTGTTTCCTTCGCTGGGCAGAAGGTTTTTATTTTTATGAGGCTCCAATAGTTCATTTTTGCTTTGGTTTCCCTTGCTTCCGGAGACGTGTTGAGTAAGAAGTTTCTGCGGCCAAGGTCAAAGAGGTTTTTGCCTGCTTTCTCCTCGAGGATTTTGATGGCTTCCTGTCTTACATTTAGGTCTTTCATCTATTTTGAGTTTCTTTTTGTGTGTTGTGTAAGAAAGTGGTTCAGGTTCATTTTTTTGCATGTCACTGTCCAGTTTTCCCAGCACCCCTTGCTGAAGAGACTGTCTTTATTCCATTGGATATCCTTTACTGCTTTGTCAAAGATTAGTTGGCCGTACGTTTCTGGGTCCACTTCTGGGTTCTCTATTCTGTTCCATTGATCTGAGTGTCTATTCTTGTGCCAGTACCATACTGTCTTGATGATTATAGCTTTGTAATACAGCTTGAAGTCTGGGATTGTGATGCCTCCAGCTTTGGTTTTCTTTTTCAAGATTGCTTTGGCTATTCAAAGTCTTTTCTGGTTCCATACAAATTTTAGGATTGTTTGTTCTAGCTCTGTGAAGAATGCTGGTGTTATTTTAATAGGTGTTGCATTGAATGTATAGATTGCTTTGGGTGGTATTGACATTTTAACAGTATTTGTTCTTCCAATCCAGAGCATGGAATATTTTTCCATTTTTTGTGTGTCTCCTTCAGTTTCTTTCATAAGCTTTCTATAGTTTTCAGTGTATAGATTTTTCACCTCTTTGGTTAGATGCATTCCTAGATATTTTATGGGTTTTGGTGCACTTGTAAACGGGATAGATTCCTTGATTTCTCTTTCTGTTGCTTCATTGTTGGTGTATAGGAATGCAACTGATCTTTCTGTGCATTGATTTTACATCCTGCAATTTTGCTGAATTCATAAATCAATTCTAGCACTTTTTTGGTGGAATCTTTTGGGTTTTCCATATAAAGTATCATGTCATCTGTGAAGAGTGAAAGTTTGACCTCCTCCTGGTAATTAAACCCTACTCTTAACCAATCTCCCAAAATATTTAGTTCTGAATACAGCATGTACATTATCCTGTGAAATTGTGTGGTTCTAAATTTAGCCACCTCTGATGGCTGTTTTCTGCCTTGTCAGATCTTCTCTCAACCTTTTTTTTCATCCTGTTCTCTACACTCAGAGATCGATCTTCAGGGGCTGCCTCAACAGTCCCTTTGGCCCTCTGGCTTCTGGATGTGTTTGGCCAATGGGGAGGCACCAAACAGGAGACAGAAGGGAAAGTGGAGAGAGAGGTACTTAATCCCCCTGCCTTCCTGCAGGCCTTGGGGTTGACCTGGCTTCATTCCTTACCCAGAATGGGGGCCGCTCTGACTGACATCTCTAGTTCTCCGTCTCTCGCTCACTTGCTCTCCCTCTTCTGATAACCACTCCCCCTCCACGTCCCCTCGGGCTGAAGCTTGGTACTGACTTTCTCCTGCTGTTAGTACTTGGACACTTACACATCTTCAGTGTCTTTCTTAACTCCGCCCAATCTTTGCAAATAATCCTTTCACTAAACCTCCCCCAGTTTCCCCATCTGAGTGTGCTACTTTCTTGTGTGGACTCTGATTTTCTAGCTAAAGTTAACATAAGCTAGGTAACAGAAATTAGTCACTCCTGTGTGGGAGATGACGGATGGGAGAGTAGATACTTATCTTTTCCATAATACTGTAAGCTCTGGAAGGGCAGGGGCCATATCTAAGACCTCCTTTATAATTCTTTACAACACCTGCAAAGGGCTTAGCTCACAGTGCATGCTCAGAGCATGTGGAGAATCTTACTGAGTTCCACGGAAATCCTCAAATTTGTTATAGGCTTAAATGGAACGTAAGTCCTTGGCTTAGGATGTAGACTTCAAGAAGTCAAGGACCACACTATATTTTTAAACGGCATTTATAATATAATCTCCCATGACACAAATATCAAACCCACTCTGGAAATTCTAACTCCATAAAAGTAGAAGATGTACATCATGGGTTATGTTGGTTTGTGTTTAGTAGATGAGAAATAACTCTAGTTAAAGCATTTGGATCTCATTTTCCTTTTACAGCACCAACTCACCCTTTACTATTTGTTAGTTTTCCTATTTGTGCTATTTTTTATGTGTTTATTTATATGGCTTCCACCATGGTGTCGATACTAAAGAGTAGCATTAGCAATATTCTGAATATGATCTGGGTGGAGGGAACATTTGGATGTGTCTGAAATAGGATTTAAGAACTTCAGGATAAAGGGAATATTTACCAGAATAGGCATCTTCACTATTTCTTTGGGGTTCATTTTACCGATTTGCTCTTTGACTTTTACCATAATTCTAAATCTCTCCATACTTTACATTTCAAAATGACTCCCAGTTTCATGAAATGTAGCCACTGGGAATGGAAAACACTTTGATCTTTAATGTAGTAAGTTTTTGCTGGTATGGGAGTCTATTGTTTTTATTTTCTACTTTGAGCAAATCCATGCTTTAATATCTACTTGCTCTGAAACTTGTGAAAATAGATTAGGAAAAAGTTAAGAAGAACTTGCCTTTGGACTTTCTTTACTGAAAGGAAACTCCCCAGCCAGTTCAAAGAGCAGATCCCTTACTGTTCATATTTTGCAAACAAGAGCATTTCTTCAACAAATGGAGGCAGTTGGAACATTGTCAGCTCAGATAAGTTAAGCTTTGTGTCTCCCTGGTAAGTGAAACTGTTTAATGATAATTTTACTAGTCCACTTGGGAAGTGACCGAAGCACTGTTAGATAAGTTAAGATTTTTAAAAAGCCTGGAAAATACTTTTGCCAACTGTTTCTTCTTGGCCTCTTGGCAAAGATCAACAGTTACGTTCCCTATCTAGGGACTATCTCTTATGGGCCAGACCGGATGATCTAATAGGTCTTTATAATCTCTAAATACTGTGACTTTTATCCCCAAGTGAACTACACAGTTTATTTACGTAGAAACACATTCACAGGCTTAAGGAAATGCAGTATGACTAATGCTAAGGAAAGTGATCCAGAATGACTCAAGTGGCTTTTTTTTTTTCTAAATAGGATAAGTAAATTAAAATCATAGACATTCTCTCTCGTTCCCTTCCAGCATCTCAATATGTAGATTTTAGACGTCAGAATTCCCCAGTAGTGAATTATTTTTCTGCCACCAGCAAATTATAAACATGTTGTCCCGTTAAATCAGTAAACCTTTGCCGTACTTCTCAAGAAAGCTCTTCAATGGAGATTTGGTTTAATTGTTGTTTTAATTTTACATTCTATCGCAGGCACATGGGAAATTAAAAATGTTGGGAAGGCTAGAAAAATAAAGATTGCCAGACAAATACAAGCATGATAAATAAAGCATAGTCGTTGTGCATTTCAACTTTATTAAGAATGTGTTTTTGTGCCTTGAGCTACATTTATCAAGACAAATGAAGCATTGGGAGGAATCTCAATTTTTTAATAAAAAAGTCATTTCCTCGGGATTGTGTTGGCAAAGACCATGCTTTTAAGGAGTCTCCCCCTCCTCCCCCCAACCCCACCTCTGTGTTGTACAAACTTTTTATGCCTTCTCCATCAGGTGATACTTTGAATTGTCTATCCGGGACTAAAAATCAAACAGTTTTATTATTGTTGTTGATTTTTTTTTTAAATCAAATCTCCATAGATGACACTGGACATCCTCAATAAATATAGGGACAGTCAAGAGGTCTTACTTCCAGAGGACTTCGAGCTTCTCAGCTGATTACTTGCCCAACTTACTCTGGCATACACAGGTGAAAAGAATGTGGACATGAGATACCGAATAAGAAGGCAGATGACGAGACCCTGGTATTACCCATGAATTGTGTTCCTAAGCCAACTGGGTAAGCTTCAGGCCATTCGTTACTTTCCGGGGAAGTGTCTGGATGCTGATCCTTTCTGAGAAAAACGGGTAGTAGTGAGGAATTCTGTCTGGGGGCTGGATGATCAGTCCCTTCCATTGTGCTTTCTGCTTCCCCAGTCCTGATTTATCATTTGGAAGTCAGTTCTAGTTCAGCACTGAGGAGAAAGGCCATATAAACACAATGCATTACTCTCCGACAGCCTGTAACTGACTACACAATTGATTAGGTTGCTTATCCTTAAACGAAAGCATTTCTTAAGAGGTGATCATTTTTCTACGGGTTCTCTTCTATAGTATATGCTACAAGTTCCAGTAAGTCACTCCCAGCCCCCCACTGCGTCAAGTGAAGATATCTCTTAGGTCACTCCCACAATAAATTCAACATGAAATGTGGTGTATATTCCTCATCCCGCAGTCTTATGGTTTAAGGGAGAGTATCACTCTCCTGAACATAGCTCATTTTACTAACTTATCTCCGTTTGGTGTCTCATCACATTCTACCATGATTTATCTTTCCTCTCCATTACTTTCATAGCGCATGCTTTGAAATTACCCTAAAACTTAGATCCCCGCTGAGGGCCGTGTTCATGGTCGAAGATGCGTTTGTTTGGACTGTTGGTGTCCTCCGAAGTCTAGCTCAAAGGTCACCTTCTCTCTTTCTGTTTCCCACTCACCTCCCTCAGGCAACCCTTCCTTTTATGCTCAACTAACACTTTGTTCAAACAGTTAGCATACCATTATATGAGTGTTACGCACGTCTGTTTTACTGAGAGCTTTAGTGAATCCTTTGATGGGACAGACACCATTTCAATCACCCTTTTATTCCCAAGCAGACACATAATAGTTGCTTAATAAGTGTTGGCTCACTTGAACCAGATTTTCTTTTAGTAAACAATGTTGATAGGCCCGTGATTTAGGGAGTGGTAAACTCAGCTAACATTGGCACCCCACGTTTCCGTTCTATTTTGCATTCTGGAGCATCTAGGGATTTTTTTTTTTCTTTCATTCTGCTATTGTTTCAGTGCACAAGATTGACCCTGAAATACGTTTAATAGCCAAGTGAAAGTAGGATGCGTTTGAGGCTTGGCTTTTGAAAAGTTTCCTCAGAATATTGGGAGTTCTCAGAAATGTAAGTGTTCAGTAAACTGTGGCTGCATAGAATCAAGCCCAGTGCGAAACATTAATGCTTTTCAGAACGCGATTGACCAAATTTTATTACTTCATTTTTATTTCTGAGGAATCACATGCGATTTCCCTGCAATGGGGTGAAACTTCCAGGGGAGGAAATCTTCCTTGATGAAATCTACCCTTTTCTGCATTGTTTATTGAGTGCAAATAAAACCATCATGGTCATGAAGATGATGAATGGCTTTGCTTTGATGTTACTAACCTTCCACAGTTGTTGTAGCTTCCTACTGAGCCACATTTCTACTATAGTTTTTGAAGTTTTTTAAACTGAGGAATAGATTTTATGATGGTGGTGGTAGTGATAGTGGTGACGGTTATTTGTTTTGTTAGCATTCATTGTCCAAATGGAATAGACAGTAAATACTGAGTTACCTTTTGCACTTACCAAAATTAAAAAGTCTTTCCAATCAAGTGACATTCTGTTACGATGCCAACTGCGTCTAGCAATGTCTATTCAATTTAAGAATTCAGTGAATACATTTTAATACATCTCTCTGTCTGAAAGGATTTCAGTACAGCCCTGCCCAGAGAGTTGTGACGATAGTTAACCACTCATTGGTTTTCCCAACCAATTTCATTTCACTTTATCAAATAATTGTTAATCTACTGATCTTCTGTTCTCTTTTCTTTTATGTCTGTTTCAAGTTTTAATTTATCAATAGTTAATCCGTAATTAGCACCAATAATATGGGCCATTCACAATGTGTTGTATGTGCTCAATCTTCTCTGTTATACATAAGTTACATATATGTATATATGTGTGTGTGTGTGTGTATATATATATATATATATATATATCTCACATTCACTCATTCAGTTATTAAATAGTGCTTTATACTGAGCATTTATGCTAGGTGCTGTGGTAAATGCAAGGTAGATATGATATTTCCTGCCCTCAAAGATCTTGAAATGTAGTGAAGGGAATAATGTAATTACAAAATAATTACTTCACAAATATAAATGCATTACATACAATTCCAAAATGCTGCAGTGAGTCAGAGGAAGAGGATATTTCCAACTGTAGAATCAGTAGGAGGCTGCATGAAAGATACGTATATTGTGCTGGGCTTGACGAAGGGGTCAGATTTTGAGGAACAGAAATTAGGGACAAAATATTCCTGATGGAAAAAAATGTGAAGAAGGGGCTTAATTCGCAAGAAGTGGGACCTATTTGGGAATGGAAAGAGTCCATTTGGGCTTAGACGTAGTAGAAAGAAGAAAAGACTTTACAAGCAATCTGAAATCAGTTCACGGGAGGAGTTGAGTGCCATGTAAAGGTGTTTGGAATTTTGCCAGGTAGCTATAGGGAGCAGGTAGGTTGATTAACTGTCCACTTTAAGATGATTAATTAGCGTATAAAGTGGACAGGACAGGAAGTGGGGAGACTAGTTAAGAGCTTATTACCATAGACTCAGGTGATCCCTGTATCAGTCTGAACTAGAGTGTTGGCAACGTGTACAGAGAGGAGGGAATATTTGGCATATCCTGTCCGTGCAATGGGGATTCAACAGTAGATGAGTAAGAATAAGGATGACAAATACTTGCCAAAGGTTGATTAAGTAAATTAATTTATTTTGGATTTAAACAGTATGGTGTTGTGCATTTTTACAGCAGTATTTGGCAGGCCGGGATAGACGCAGAGGAAACAAATGGCGATACTCAAGATCAGAGTTTGGAAAATGAAAAGGTATAGAAGATCAGAAGATTAAGATCCTGGGGTTCTAGTGAAAGCATCACTGAAATGTCTTCACAAATGTTACTGACTAAATAGAGATAGTTTAAAGTACAGCTAGAAGACAGTGATTAACTGAGGGGATCAGAAGGAATTTTGAGGTTTCTTCTATCACACATAGAAATTAAATACATCCAACACAAGTGAGGAGTGGATGTGCAGTAAGTAAGAGATTTCCTGAGGGTGGGGCCATTCCAGATGATGATGAAGTTCAGGTTATTGCCATGTGTACTGTTGACTGTAGTCATGGAAATGAAAGGGGATAAATATCGTTAGACTTACTGAGGCCAGGGTACTAGAAAGGCCCTCAGACAGCAAGGAGGAAAAGGTAGTAAGCTGAAATAGAACTGAATTATAGAATTAAAACACCCCCAGACAGAATGGAAGTTCAGATAGAAATCTCACGAACTGTCTCCATCTCTAAGAAAATTGTGATGCTCAAACTGGGCAAGTCTTAGTGAAGAAGCCCCATTCTTTCTGCTGGGCTCTGATGATTGAAGAATCCTTAGTTGCTTTCTAATTTTTCAAGAATTCAATTTGTCATTTCAAATGCAACTGTTATACTCATTCTCTTATTCACTTAAGGCAGAGGTACATAAGTTCACAATCACTCGATATGTTTTAGGGTACAGTCGATGCTCACTTATGAATTCCATATTTGCAAGTTTGCCAACTCACTAAAATGTAGTTATTTGTAAACCCAAATTAATTACTAGCAATGCTTCTGTGGTCATTTGCAGACACACACAGAGCATCGAAAATTTATGTCACCCCATTCACATGTTCCAAGCTGAGGTCAAACAAGGTGACCTCCTTCTGCCTTCGTGTTTTGGCTCTCCTACTGTGTCCTTTTTGAGATCTATTTAGTGCCACGCTTTCCCCATTTGTGCACTTTCTGTTGATGATTTCAATGTTTAAAATGGCCCCCCAAGCCGCTGTGTAGGTCCTAAGCACAGAAAAGCTGTCACGTGCCTTTTGGGGAAAATACACGTGTTAGATAAGCTTCATTCAGTCATGAGTTATAGCTGTTGGCTGGGAGTTCAATGTTAATGAATCAACAATATATATTAAATAAGGTGTCTTTAAACAGAAACACACATAAATCAAGGTTATGTATTGATCGGCTGATGAAACCATGACCAGAAGCTTGCAGGAAACGCTCCCCGTACTTCCACTGGGAGCAGTTCTTCAGTATTCACTAATTCAGTGTTTGCGGCACCTCTACAGACATAACTACCGCAAAGAGCGAGAATCAACTGTACCTTGTTTGTGTTAAAGGTAGCGGTTTTAATTGTTTGGATCCCCACTCAAATTCTTTACCACTAATGACCATTTCCTCTTCACAGTGTATAAGCTTTTCATAGATGCTATTCTCTGGTTAATTGGTTGAAGAAAACCAAAATGTGATTTGCTTAAATGTTTTATTTCGAAGGAATTTTAGACTTACTAGACAACTTACAAAATAGTACAGCGTTTAATCTAAATTTCCCTAACGTTAACATTTTTTATAACCATCGTGTAATTGTCAAAACTTGGAAATCAACATTGTTTTAATAGTACTAACTAATCCATAGACTTTATTCGCATTTCTCAACTTTTCCCTTTAACGCCCTTTTCTTGGTCCAGACTCCACACTGCATTTAGTGTCACGTTTCCTCAGTGTCTTTCATGTTGTGAGAGGGGTTCAGTCTTTTCTTTGTCTTCTGTGACCCGGATATTTTTAATGGTTACTACTGGTCAGGTATTTTGTAGACTGTCCCTCAGTTTGGATGTTTTCTGATGATTAGATTGTGGTTACTTCTTTTTGGCAAGAAGTCCGCAGGATAGATGATGACATCATATCAGAGCCAATGATGCCTTCCTAGTCTTTCTAGTGATGTTAATTTTGATCACTTGGTTAAGGGAGTGTCTGCCATGTTTCTCCACTATAAAGTTACTATTTTTCTCTTTGTTACTGTGTTTCTCTTTGTAATAAGACTTTTTTTCTTAATGTTAAAATTTTCTAGAGTACGTTTCACTCAACCAGCAAGCACTCATCAGTTATCACTCATCAGTTCAGTGCCGAGCACAGTGATGAGTGGGTGGCTTAATTTTTAAACGGTATCCTTTTGTTCACTGGGGACTGACGTCTAGTTGGGGAGATAGGTATGGCGCTCATCAAACACACACAATACAAGGAAAGAAATGGAGAACTACATTCTGGCAAATAGTATGGCACAGAATAGAAAGCTGCAAGAGTAGGGGAGGTATCTTGTGGAAAGTGGGAACTCATGCCGGACTTTGAAGGGAGGATTTTCCTAGGTAGAAACTTACAATTGTTAATTCAGTGAAATATATTGAGTACCTTAGTTCCCTGGGAACTGTGCTAGAATCTGGAACTATATAGAACTTCGAGGAGTTCCCAGTCTAGTGAGAAGGACAAGGCAGAGGGAGGTCTGAGCGGAAAGCGTATATGATCAGTGTTGTATAGAGGTGGTGAGCGCAGTTCAGTTTGTTACCAGGGCTAGGGGGGAGCAACACTGCACCTCAGGGGTTAAAAATCTACAAACTTCAGGTTGTCTAGACTCTCCACACTCTAAGAATGTAAAAAAAAAAAAAAAAGTTCCTGCCTTGATGTCACTGTCTACTACTTGAACACCTTTAGTCATAGAAGTTAACTTCCGAAAATACATCTTATTCCACCAGTGGGTCCAGTTCGTCCCTCTGTTGCTGCAGGGAATAATTCTATTCCCTTTTTTAAAAATGTTTATTCCTTTTTGAGAGAGAGAGAGAGAGACCGAGCACCAGCAGGGGAGGGGCGGAAAGAGAGGGAGACACAGAATCTGAAGCAGGCTCCAGGCTCTGAGCTGTCAGCACAGAGCCCGACGCGGGGCTCGAACTCACGGACTGAGAGATCGTGACCTGAGCCGAAGTCGGACGCTTAACTGACTGAGCCACCCAGGCGCCCCCTATTCCCTGTTTTTTTAAGGATAGTCCTAAAAGAAAAGACATTACATCTTTTCTTTTTTTTTTTAAATGTTTTTTTTTTTTTAACGTTTATTTATTTTTGGGACAGAGAGAGACAGAGCATGAACGGGGGAGGAGCAGAGAGAGAGGGAGACACAGAATCGGAAACAGGCTCCAGGCTCTGAGCCATCAGCCCAGAGCCCGACGCGGGGCTCGAACTCACGGACCGCGAGATCGTGACCTGAGCTGAAGTCGGACGCCCAACCGACTGAGCCACCCAGGCGCCCCAGACATTACATCTTTTCTTAATGTCCTCTTTTCAAGAGAAACATGGATAAATCTACATACTCTATGCGATTTCTAGATCCTTCACAACTCAGTGTGTTGGCTGGGTTCGTATTTAAACCAAACCTTAAAAATAATCCATTCTCTTGTACCCTGTTCCTCACGTTCTCACCCTTATGCTGGTCTCCCCTGGAAATATTTTAAAAGAGTCGTTATGTGAGGTCTCCCCCACCCAGTTCAGTTGGAGTTTTGAATCTAGCATTCAAAACTTATTTATTTCTGTCATATTCGGTGCTCTTCATTTTGACCTCTTGCCGGAGTTCTCTTTGAACTTTGATCTTGTTGGCTGGCATAGCTTTTATTTCCCCTCACCTTTCATATCAGAAGATTTGATAAGAATATAATCTTTTTTTTTCCTTCAAGGATTTAATAAAATAAACAAGACAGGGTCAAGAACAGAGCTCATGGGCAAACCATGTATGTCTGGTCATTTCACCATATAAAAAGCTCCCACCTTCATTGTCAGGAAGCTTCCAGGTCTCCCTCTGCAGGGAACACGTGATAAAGGTCATGCTTGTTGGAAGCGTGGAGCCTGACCCAACTAGAGCCCAAGGTAACGTGTTGGCCAGCAGTTTCAAATCAGGTTACACTTCAAGGAAGATAGGTTACATTATGTCATGTCCTAAAAGCCAGGAAGAGTCATTATTGCTAATGACAGTGATTCTCTCGTGCTATGCTGCTTGTGAGGTTTTCTTAGATGCATGGTCTTACAGATACGAGATGGCATAAGTTGCCAATGAAGACTTTGGGTTAGAGAATGACACAATGAAAGCAGAACTTAAATGGAGCTCCAGGTGGACTGGAGGGGGAAGAAACTGGAGAGAGGGAGGCCAGTAGGGAATCGGCTGGAGTTACCCAGGAGGTGAGGAGGCGAAGAACTTGGTCAAAGACAATAGTGCGAAGTGGAGAGGAAGGAACAAATAAAAGACCCAGGTTCACAGAAGAGCGACAGACTTTGTAACTTTCGTAAAAAGCGATTTGGGGGGGGGGGGGGTGGGAGGGGGGGCGGGGGCCAATCGAAGATAACTTTCACACTTTAAATCTGGGAGAATGATGGCTGGAACCAATAAGGAGAATCCTGTTTAGGGGAAAGTTGGGTTTCCTGTTTTTGTGTGACTCAGTGGTGATGAGAGGCAAGAGTATCTCAGACGGGAGCCTAAGACTATAGAGTCATCATCCACTAGCATGGAGAGAAGGGTTTCTGTGGAATGCTTCCTTTGTGGTATGGCAGAATCATAGGACCACAGTAGCTGTCAACTCCCCTTGGTTTTCTGGCTCATCGGTGGATGGTTGCGAAAGCACCAAATACCGTTTCTGATTAAAACAAGGATCCTTTAATTTTGCAGATCCTCTTAATATGTTGCAAATGGTAAATGCGGTTATGAACATCTTGGAAATGGAAGTGTGCGATGATAGATTATGTCCACGTCATAGAATGAGTCCTGGGAATAAAATCTTGGAAATCCTATTCTTTAACCATCAGCAAATATTCTAACAAAGCAATCCACATACTTCCAAATCGAACATTCTGCTTTCTTCTTTCAATGAATGTTCAATTTGTCATCTCTCTACACCCACTGAAGTACGAGTGCCAAGAGAGACTGAAATCATATTAACTTGAAGCCCCATTAATCAGCCTTTAGAGAAGACCCTGTTATTAAGTTCTTGCTCATCATCGTCACCAGACATTCATTAAGCACCTGACTGTGCTTATGCACGGGGCCAAAGTCACATAGGCTTGCCCTCCCTGGAGACCCTACACGCAAGAGCAAGGGAGAAAAAAAGGTAAGCTGGCCCCATAAAAGGGCTAAATGAGCCCTTCGCCAATTATATCAGCAATTCCTCAGCTACCTGATTTTATGAAGGAACAAGGTCTGCCGCGGAAGTAAATTTTTATAAGAATAAAAGCTTACCTACCTGGGCACCACAACACTCTTGCCTGCTTAGCCTTTTAAAGCAGTTTTCTGCCCCTAACCCACTTGGTGGCTAAGGGTCACCCCTTAACAGAATGGGCCATTGTTGAATTCCACACTCTCATCAGGTCTTTCTTCGCTTTTTGCTTTTTAGTCGTCTTAGTATTGACGGTTGGCAGTTGCCCCTCCTGCTCTCTTGTGCTTGCCTTTCAACTGCTTCCCCATGCCACCTGCAGCTCGTTTCTCTGAAACATAGTCGGGCCTGGCGAAACAGTTAACCAAAATGGCGGTACACTATAAGTGAAATGAGTCACCACGCAGTTACGAGGGGGCTCTAAAATCAAGGCGTAGTGTATTGTGGAGACATTCAGCTTGCCACGCTGAGTGTCCAAAAGTGGGTGATTGGCTCACTGCTGTCTCCCAGGGTGGGCGCCAGGAGGTCGAGGTTGACAACATACTGACCGACTCAGAACTGGTGGGCGGGGTGTGTGGCTCTAGGTACAGTATAGATTATTAGGTCACGAGTTAGTATGTGTTTTAGGGATGGAAAGCAAAGTCTCGTGTCTGCAAAGTGGAGAAAGGATAAACTTTTCTGTAATCAAGCAGCGGCAAGAAAAATTTAGCTTACCGTGGGATTATAAAAATAAAAATAAATATTACGCTGCCGTATTGGGTGTCTTCTTCCAAGTATACGCATATACACACACCATTTTGTCAATTTCACTGGTGGCCATTTTATTAAACCAGATAAAGTGTTGTTCGTTCACTGATGGGAATGCCGTTGTTTTCAATGCTTCTGAAGAGTATTGTCCCCGGTAACCATGGAACAGCGCTCTGAGAGCCAAGCACTGAAGAGTACGCTAGACACACAGCCCTAGGGCAGAGACAGAAAAGGGAAACAGTCACTTTGAAGATCACAATCTATATTTTATTATTGAAAGGTTACGAAACAGCACGATTAGCTCAGAGCTTCAGGTTTTGTGTTAAGCTTTTGAGGATTATTTGTGCGTCTTCCTAAGTACCTAGGTGGGGGGCACCTGGGGGGCTCAGTTGGTTAAGTGTCTGACTCCAGCTCAAGTCATGATCTCACAGTCTGTGAGTTTGAGCCCTGCATCAGGCTTCGTGCCCGCAGCCTGGAGCCTGCTTCGGATTCTGTCTCGTTGCTTTCTGCCCCTCCCCCACTCGTGCTCTCTCTCTCTCTCTTTGTCAAAAATAAGTAAACATTAAGAAAAAAATTTAAGTACCAAGGTGGGCTTTGCATATGTCAGGTGATATGTAGCATTCTTTTCTTTCTTTACTATTTTTAGCTTTTTCTAAAAATGAACATGTGGCCATACTCTTCTCTCTCATACTGTTTTAGAGGAAAAGTATTTTAAGTTTCAAATTTATGATAATTTCTGGATTGGCTATTTAAAAAAATTTTTTTTTAATGGTTATTTATTTTTTAGAGAGAGAGAGAGACAGAATGCGAGTGGGTTAGGGGCAGAGAGAGAGGGAGACACAGGATCAGAAGCAGGCTCCAGGCTCCGAGCTGTCAGCACAGAGCCCCACGCGGGGCTTGAACCCTCGATCCGTGAGATCATGACCTGAGCCGAAGTCGGACGTTCAACCGAATGAGCCACCGAGGCGCCCCAAGATTGGCTATTTTTTTAAGTTTATTTATTTTTGAGAGAGAAAGAACTCACAAGGCAGGGAGGAGCAAAGAGAGGAGGAGAGAGAGAATCTCAAGCAGGTTCTGCACCGTCAGTGCAGAGCCTGAAGCGGGGCTCAAACCCACACACTGTGAGATCATGACGTGAGCCAAAACCGAGAGTCAGACCCTTAACTGACTGAGCCACCTGGGCACCCCTAGATTGGCCATTTTAAACTGATGCAGAAATAGTTTGATTACAACCGTCATTTAGATTGCCTTTAGTAATATCAATATTAAGATAATCTGGGGGTGCCTGGGTGGCTCAGTCAGTTAAGCATCCAACTCTTGATTTTGGGTCAGGTCATGATATGACAGTTCCTGAGATTGAGCCCCACGTCTCTCTAACCCTCCCCCGTTCATGCTCTGTCTCTCTCTGTCTCAAAAATAAATAAACGTTAAAAAAAATTTTTTGAAATAAAAAAAAGAGAATCTGTTATGCTTGCAACTTTAGTGTTCGTATCTCCATTAGTGACCTTTCCACTTGTCTTTAGTAGATCTGTGCAGAGAACCTGAA
Organism: Herpailurus yagouaroundi; assembly: GCF_014898765.1. Lineage (NCBI taxonomy): Eukaryota > Metazoa > Chordata > Mammalia > Carnivora > Felidae > Herpailurus > Herpailurus yagouaroundi. The sequence continues at coordinate 13,847,224 of NW_024412402.1, read as the reverse complement.
AACATAGCATTCCCATTTTATACATGGTTGAACTGGAACCCAGAGAGGACTAAAGACCCAGGCTCACCCTGGGATATGGATAACATGAGACCGGTGCTGTCTGGAAGGAACCGGAGAAGAAGTTCAAAGAAGCAGGAAGGGTTTTCTGACAGCAGACTAAGGTTCAAGTACAGAGGAGTAATTCACAAAAGACGAACAAGCGGGAGCCAATAGAGTCTCAGGTTCTAAAGGTCAGGTGATAAACGAGGAGAAGTTAAGCAAAAATGAACATCAGTCTGAGGAATGGAAGGTGTCCTCTCTGTCCAGTTTTATGTTGTTTGCTGGCACAGGTGGTTCTGGGGCCTCAGAATTTAGTCATGGCCGGATAGAAGTCCGAGGATAAATCCTGCCCTTCAATGAGACAACAGAGAAACTCACATTGCCTCCTAGTTGGTTCTATGTAAGTGGCACCCTGAAACTGAACTTCTCTTTCTGAGTCCATTGCACAATTCCGTCCATAAACTTATGAGATGGGTGGCAATATTTGAAAAGCCTTCTCTCATCTTAGCAAAATGGTTTCAGGCAAGAGGGGGGAATTCCGTTTTAAAGAGGATCCCACTAACACCGTGAGAAGACAAGACTTTCTAGAGATCCTTTTAGAACAGCTCCCCTATTCTTGATATAACATCGATGCAGATGGTCCAGTATCCAGATCTAACGTTGCATTAGAACAGGAGGCCATCAGACTTTATCTAGATAGGGCCGGAGAGTAAATATTTTGGGCTTTGTTGGCCGTAGGGTCTGTGTTGCAACTACTCAATTCCACCATGGCGGAATCCCGCCATTTTTCATTGTAGTGAAAACCAGCCATATCAAGAGTAAGCAACGGGAGCAAGAAGATTCTAGTGCAACAGGAAGCAGGATGGATTTGGCTCAAAGCCTCTAGTTTGCTCACCCCTAAACTAAAAGAACAAAATTTGTGGGGCACCTGGGTGGCTCAGTCAGCTTAGCGTCCAACTTTGGCTCAAGTCGTGATCTTGAGGTTCATGAGTTCGAGCCCCGTGTGGGGCTCTGTGCTGACAGCTCAGAGCCTGGAGCCTGCTTCGCATTCTGCGTCTCCCTGTCTCCCTGCCCCTCGCCCGCTCGCACTCTGGCTTGCTCTCAAAAATAAATAAACACATAAAGAAAATTTTTTTAAAGAATGAAATTTGCTTACCAACAAAAACGTATTAAAAAGCAACCCACACCTCCCTGTATGTCATGAAGAGTGTACAACAGAACGTGGAGAAATAAAGCTCATCGGAGGTTTTCAATCTCAGAATTTCTCAATGAGTATGACTGCTCTCATCTATAATTTGCCATTTCTGTCAAACGGTCCTATGAATCAACCAGCCTTTGACAGTGTGATTATGTTATCCATTTTATTTTGGGGACAAGGGATGCCTGTATGCTCCTTACTAAAAGAGTCTGGTTACTTCTTAAAGACAATCTCCTAGCAGTTTGCCCCTTCTAAGCAACTGGGTTAAGGAGCCTCCTTCTGCCTTAATTTTCTTTAATCATATGACCTCGCTGTATCTATTATTCTAGTTTCTCCTTGAAACCTTCACACTGGGACCACATTTACCCATGACTTGTTTATCTTTTGTGTGTTTGGTTTTTGTTTAGACAACAGTTTGCTCTCCATTGACTGCAGTACTCAAAGCAGTGGCATAGAAAATCTAGAAACAATGCATAATCCCCAGTCACTTCTATTGTGGAATGCGTTATGTGATTTTTTTTTTTTTTTTTTTAAGGAACACATTTACTTTGGTAATTGTATCCTGCCCAATCTAATATTAAAATCAACTCTAGGGGCGCCTGGGTGGCTCAGTCGGTTAAGCATCCGACTTAAGCTCAGGTCATGATCTCATGGTTTGTGAGTTCAAGCCCTGCATGGGGTGATCTTGAACCCTGCTCCATCCAGGTGAGCCCTGCTTCTCTCTCCCTCTCTCTTTCCCCCTTTCTCTCTGCCCCTCGTGGGATTCTCTCTCTCTTCTCTCTCTCTGCCCCTCGCTCCCCTACACCCTCTCTCTCCCATAAATCAATAGATAGATAGAGAGGTAGAGAGAGAAAATCAAGTCTAATTTCTGGAGTACTTCATTGACCAAAGTGACGTAAAAGTACGTCTCTGACTGGGAGAATCGTTTGACATAGAAAACACGTATGCAGATAATAAGAGATTTGAGTATGTGAACAGGCAAATAACAGTCGGGATGTCAATCAACAAATATGTTTGGAAGCCCCACTGTTTCATGCATATGTAGCATGTACTGGAATATTCCTGGGGACTCTCGTAGGTATTATTTTAATCTTTACAACAACTGTATTGTGGGGATATTGTTACGTTCATTACGCAGGTTTGGCTTTGAGAGGTGAAATGACTTCCGCGGGTCTCAGCAGGATAAAGGACTGGGATTTCTACCTAGTCTTCTGGTAGTCGACCTGTAGCACTCTCAAAACAGCTGCCTGTGGGCATATATTGAATAATTCCATGCAACTCAGATGCATCGTTACCCTCCTTATTTCTGGACACCGAGAGGACCGTGGATAAAATACAAGACAGGGTTGCTGCCTGGAGGGAATGTGTAAACTATTTTCCGAGATAAGGCGTAGATGTCTTCTATGTGCCTTGTTCCTATGCTTCTCTCTGAATGCCCTGTCTTCCCCCCTGTCCAGCTGCTATCTTTCTACTCCGTATGTGTAGCAAATTTATTGAGATATAATTTACACGCAGCAAATTGTATCCATTTAAAATATACAGCCAATGAGTTTTGACAGACTCACATCCACAACACAGCCATGACAATCAAAATCCAGAACATCTTCATCACTTCCAAAAGTTTCTGTGTGTCCCTTTGCGGTCTTTCTCTCACCCTGGCCCTAGGCAAACTCTGATCTGCTTTTTGTCTCTATAGATTAGTTGGCAATGTCTACAATTTTACAGAAATGGAATCAATATAGTATATACTCTTTTGTTTCTGGTTTCTTCCATTCAGTATAAAGATTTTGAGACACACCCATACTGTTACATGTGTAAGTCATTTGTTCCTTCTTATCAGTGAATTTTTTTTTTTAATTTTTTTTTTCAACGTTTATTTATTTTTGGGACAGAGAGAGACAGAGCATGAACGGGCGAGGGGCAGAGAGAGAGGGAGACACAGAATCGGAAACAGGCTCCAGGCTCTGAGCCATCAGCCCAGAGCCCGACGCGGGGCTCGAACTCACGGACCGTGAGATCGTGACCTGGTTGAAGTCGGACGCTTAACCGACTGCGCCACCCAGGCGCCCCTTATCAGTGAATGAATTAATTTCCACACAGAGCCCGATGCAGGGCTCGAACTCACGAACCACAGAGCCCGATGCAGGGCTCGAACTCACGAACCACAGAGCCCGATGCAGGGCTCAAACTCACGAACCACAGAGCCCGATGCAGGGCTCGATCTCACGAACCACAGAGCCCGATGCAGGGCTCGATCTCACGAACCACAGAGCCCGATGCAGGGCTCGAACTCACGAACCGTGAGATCGTGACCTGAGCCAAAGTCAGATGCTTAACCAACTGAGCCACCCAGGTGCCCCCCTTCTGGACTCTTGAAGGGAGAGTCTGTCCTATGCCTAGCTTCTGGAGTCTCCTAGGTGTTCCTCAGCCAACCTTCCTGCCTATGTCTTCACATGGCCGTCTCCTTCTAGGTCTCAGTGCTGTCTCCTTTTCCGTCTCTTATAAGGACTCTGTCATTGGACTTAGGGGACAGCCTGTTGCAGGATGACCTCATCTCAAGATCTTTACCGTAATTACATCTTTAAAGGCCCCTTTTCCAAACTAGGTCACATTCTGAGGTTCCAGGTAGACATATCTTTTGGAAGTCACGATTGAACTCACTCTACGCATATTTTGGAAAATTTCCTCCTAAATATTGTGTTTTATGATGCTGTTATAAATGGTTTAAAATTCTTCGTTTCTAATGATTTGCTGCTAGTGCCTAAAAATATAATTGACTTGGATATGTTAATCTTGTATTTGCTAGATAATAATTTGCCAAATGCAATTATTCTGGGCATTGTTACAGAGATTATTTTAGGATTTCCTACTTAAACGAGCCCACCAATTACAAAAAGTTACATCAGTTACAAAAAAAAAAAAAAAGCCCTGTTGGTTTTTCTAGTTATGCCTTTTCTTTTTCTTGCTTTATTACAATTACTAAGATAGATGTCCAGTGAAATGGTGACTAGAAGTAATTCGAGCAGGCCTTTTCCCAATATTATGGGGAAATGATTTTATAATTAAGCATTAGGGATTTTGTTTATAATAAGTTTTTGTAGGATGTGTTACCAGATTGAAAAAATTCCTTTTTTATTCCTAATATGAGAGGTTTTTTAATAAAAAAAAGAATATGAATTTTTTTCAAATGATTTTTCTGCACCTATGGAAATAATGGTGCTTTTTCCCATATATCCTACTAATAAGATGAATTACTTTGATTATTAGATATAAATCCATCTTATGTTTCTGGAATAAATCCTAGTGGGAGACAATGCTCTTTAATATGTTGCAAGATTGGATTTGTTACAATTTTGTTAAGGATTTTTGCGTTTATGTTGATCAGGTATATTGGTCTGTGATTGCCTTATAATTTATTTGCCCAATTTTGATTTAAAAAAAAAATCAGTGAGGGAAGTATTCCCTGTTCTTCTATTTTCTGGAAGAGTTTTGTAAGATTAGCGTTATTTCTTACTTGGATATTTGATAGGAATCACCAGTCATACCACGTGGACCCGGAATTTTCTCTGTGGGAAAGTTTAGATGATGAATTTAATTGCTCTTAGAGATACGAGGCCATTTAGATTTTCTGTTTCATCGGTGTCCATTTGAGTAAGTTGTATTTTTTAAGGCATTTGTCCATTTTATCGAAGTTCTGACCTCGTTATTTTTAATATGTCTACCCTAGATATCTTCTCCTCTTGAAACTTTCCCTGACCCTCCCAACAGAAGTGATTTCACATTCTTCGTGCCATTACTTTATCTAGTAGCCCTTGTACTCCCCACTTTCCTATGCGGCTGTGTGCCCATATGTCTCTTCTTATGCTAAGTGAAGGGCCTTAAAGTTTCACGATTGCATCCTCTTTATCTCTGAGTCTCTGAGCACCTTGTATGGTGCTTGGCACATAATAGATACCATCTACCGCCAATGTTTCGTCAACCTGTTCCACTTATCCTGGTCTGATTTGTAGCTACACATGCATGTTTCTGACTTCCTCAGTAGATTAGGAGCATCTTTTGCAAAAATGGCAAGTACCAGTCCATGTTCATATTCCTTCCATGTGTTAGATTTAGAATAATTTAACCTCTAAAATAACACTACACTTACAAAACCCTTCCAGAAAATAGAAGAACAAGGAACACTGCCCCACTCACTTAAAAAAAAAAAGTTTATTTATTTTTGAAGGAGAGAGAGACAGAGCATGAACTGAGGAGGGGCAGAGAGAGAGGGAGACACAGAATCTGAAGCGGGCTCCAGGCTTTTAGCTGTCAACACAGAGCCCGACGAAGGCCTTGAACTCATGAACCCCAAGATCATGACCTGAGCCAAAGTTGGACGCTTAACTGACTGAGCCACCCCAGGGTTTCTTCCCTCACTCATTTTTAATCAAAATTGGACTATTAAATCAATCAAACTGTATAGAAAGTCAGTGTTCTATAAATGCACAAAATAGGTTAAATGGAAATCAGGAAAGCATGCATCAAAAAAGAGAGAGGGGGCGCCTGGGTGGCGCAGTCGGTTAAGCGTCCGACTTCAGCCAGGTCACGATCTCGCGGTCCGTGGGTTCGAGCCCCGCGTCAGGCTCTGGGCTGATGGCTCGGAGCCTGGAGCCTGTTTCCGATGCTGTGTCTCCCTCTCTCTCTGCCCCTCCCCCGTTCATGCTCTGTTTCTCTCTGTCCCAAAAATAAAAAAATAAAAAAAATAAAAAAAAAAGAGAGAGAAATAAGGAAACTAACATTGTTGAGTGCTTACTATAAGCCGGACATTGTGATAAACAATTTATATTCCTTATCTCATTTAACCTCAAAATAAATAGGCATAGAAAATCCAGTCATCCCCAATTTTGCACGTCAGGAATCTGAGTTTCCAAAAAGTGAAGTACTTTGCCCAAGTCCACAGAGTTATTAAGTGGCAGATCTGGGCTTCAGATCCAAGCCTGAATGATTCCATTATCCATCTTATTGGTTTCAATTATGCTTTTGCCCATTTGATTTTCTACAAGGCACTTGATGGATTTTTTTCCCAGGTTACCTCTAAATTTTGCCAGAGTAGAATATTATGTGCCCCCCACTTCCAACTGAGTGTTGGAATTACTGTAAGTTTAGAAAAACACCCAAGTATTCCCTGAATACTTGTTCATATATATATATATATATATATATATATATATAAAATTTGTTTAATGTTTATTTATTTTGAGAGAGAGACAGATAGCGTGCAAGCCAAGGAGGGGCAGAGAGAGAGAAGGAAACACAGAATCAGAAGCAGGCTCCAGGCTCTGAGCTGTCAGCACAGAGCCCGACGTGGGGCTCGAACTCACAAACCGTGAGATCGTGACCTGGGCCGAGGTCAGACGCTCAGGAGCCACCCCGGCGCCCGTCTTGTTCAATATATCTTGATAGTAGATATATGAAACACCAGATCCAATCGCATAGCCTCTCTGCTATTGCTAACTAAGATGCTTCTACCTTAAGTCTCTCGGCTCTCAACACAATAGTACTCTACAAATCACCTAACCAGGGTTCTCATGATAATCAGGCTTTTCCCAATTAGAAATAATGACTAATGCACCATTTTCCCGATACACTTTAGCCAAAGAACTAGGAAGGGGAGGCAAGTTTTTCAACGATTCCAGCCTATCAGTCGAAGCAAGATGTTCTGAGGTCTTCCCAGTGTGGAAAACAACAACATAATGGCATTTGTTTATTTATTATTTGTGTACAATACCATGGTCAGGAACTTGCCGTTTCAGCAGGGAAATTATTGCAATACATCTTTGAGGAGATGACTTACTTCACACTGATCATTCCCTGTAGTCTGCCATGGGGAGGTTGATACTTTCATGCATTATAAGCACCAGACAAGGTAGCTGGATAAATTTTCTCTCTTGAAATTCTAGTCTCGGTTGGAATGACTCCCTCAGGCATCCACAGCTCTAGGTTCTTGCTGACTAAGAAATGAAGCAAATACTCCCAGGGCTGTTCACATTTGGGGAAAAAAAAAATCTAAAAAAAAGTATCCCTGCTGTTTAGATGTCAGAGATCAACATGGGGAGATTTCTTACCTTTAGGTAGAAGATGGAGCTTCTTTGTAGTCTGAGCATCAAACTTGAGAGGACATCATCAAGACTTCGTATTAATTAGTAATGTTTATTCACACAAACCTAGATCAAATGATATTCTAGGTGGAGGCAGGTTAGAAGAGGTTGGAATGAATATGTGAACCCTTGGAAGCTATTATCGGCTGAGGATTTTTGATGAGTTGCCACTTGAAATCAAGGAAAATACCAAGGATAGTAGGAATTGAGAAGAAGAGAAGGGCAGGATGTAATCTTTCTTCTTCCACTTAACATTGTGCGTAAGGAGAGCCCAGTCTATATGAGCTGCCCTATAGAAACTTGCTGAATGAATGAATGAATGAATGAGTGTTTGATTCTGAACTTTATTTTTTTTTTTTATTTTTATTTTTCAACGTTTATTTATTTTTGGGACAGGGAGAGACAGAGCATGAACGGGGGAGGGTCAGAGAGAGAGGGAGACAGAGAATCGGAAACAGGCTCCAGGCTCTGAGCCATCAGCCCAAAGCCTGACACGGGGCTCGAACTCACGGACCGCAAGATCGTGACCTGGCTGAAGTCAGACGCTTAACCGACTGCGCCACCCAGGCGCCCCTGATTCTGAACTTTCTTACACTGTAACTTAAAATTATGGTGGATGCGTTGTGTTCCATTTGGGTGTTGCAGGAAGCCAGGAGGGACCTTTCTATTTGATCTTGGAAACTGAGAGTGACTTTGTACTGCCTGGTTAGAACAAGCTTCTGGCCATTATTCCATTTATCCAGAGGCAGAAGGGACCCTCTTGCCTGTCACTAGGACACAGTTGCCAGTTTCAACAAAGAGCCTATATTGTATTGCCTAAGGAAACAGTGTTTCCTCTTACAAGGTACAATCTTGGCTCCTCTGCCACGAGGGGGGGTGTTCTTGAAAATGTGCTCCAGAGACCTTCCTATTTAACCAGGATGCAAATTGCATTGCTACATAATTCCCCCTGCTGAGGCCCTATGAAAGGAGGAAGTTGGGACAGATACAGCAAGATATTAGGGCAGATTTTCCCCCATTCTTCCTGCTCTACTACATAGAAGTGAACTTGATTTCAACAAGATGACCCAATTCTTAGCATGCTTTTCTACCCACTTTTACCCATAACGCTTCCAAATCACTGTCTGATTCACATTGTGCAGAGAAACCAAATGGAAAAGAAAAGATAAACTGGCCACTAAAAAGTAAAATGGCATTTAATTAAAACTAAGCTTCCAAGTTAATGAGGGGGGGGGGGGGAGTGGGAAATGGTATTTTGTTAAAAAAACACACACCCACAAAACAAAACAAAAGCTCTGTGATTAAACCCCAGGACAGCATAGCACATCACTACCCTTTTGTGGTTTTGAGTGCCTTTTATTTGTGCACTGGAGGCAGATATTTGTCATGTTGTTAATAATTGCTCTACTAAATTGTACCCAACAGTGTACATCACTGTAACCTTGTTTATTCGCAGGCCTTTCATTTTCTTCCTGTACTTTCCTTAAGCTTGTTTCTGACGGGTGATGCGTTCACATGCGTTTTCAATTTTAAAGAACACAATCCGTTCATTTCACTAGGCATCTTTATTTGCTTAAAGTGGGGGAGGAATCAGATCGCAGTTACGTTGTAAAGAAGTCCATCCGCTTCCTCCCCTTTGCAGGAAAAGCTGGGGGTGACGGCAAAGAGAGCCCAAAGAAATAGAAATTCTGCTAGGTTTTTATGAACTCAGGCCTTAGAGCAAATAGAACTAAATCTGTGGAGTTGGTGGAGGGAAGTGACAGAAATGCAAACGGTGTTTTGTTAGAGCTTTTACTCTAAGGCATTCCAGTATTTCCCTTCTCTTCCTTCCACTACCCTGACCCCACTCCAGCCCCATGGTCAGAATCGAGGGCACGGGGCGCTTCCGAAGCCAAAAGGACAATAAGAATGAGGCTCTGGGTTCATCTGTCCGGGTCACCGTGAGAGGTGCAAGCAGAAAGGTAGCCGAGAGGGCTTCGTCTTTTGACCTCTCTAAAGCTGCCATCAGAGAAACTCCTAACGAACTTTCTGATTTTTAAAATACTGAATCCTAAAAAAAATTCTTTTTTTCAACTTTTTTTTTTTTTTACTTTTGGGACAGAGAGAGACAGAGCATGAACGGGGGAGGGGCAGAGAGAGAGGGAGACACAGAATCGGAAACAGGCTCCAGGCTCCGAGCCATCAGCCCAGAGCCCGACGCGGGGCTCGAACTCCCGGACCGCGAGATCGTGACCTGGCTGAAGTCGGACGCTTAACCGACTGCGCCACCCAGGCGCCCCCAAAAAATCCTTTTAATTAAATAAGATACTTAATCTTGTTGCGAATCTTTTGAGGTAGGAAAATCTGATGAGAAATAAACGTTCGCTATATTCCTATGCACTGGGTAGGCTCCTGGAAACATTGGAGGGATTGTTCGCCAGAAAGCCTTGGCAGTTTTCAGAGCTGGCTGGCCAAGTCATGAGAGACGAGGAGAAGTGGTTTGTGTAGCATTGAGTCCAGCATTGTGTGCAAAACACAGGTTTCGATGTAAAGAAATCTGTTGCACAAAAACCTTGGAGAACCTAATCCTCCCTTGTCTTTACAAGTACTCTCTCCTTCTTCAAAAAAAATCTTTTTTAGAAAATCTGAAAAAAATATAAGAGAATCAACGTGGTCCTAAAGGAAGCGAATCTCTTTGTTTTAATTTTCTTTTCTTTTTGCTTTTACATTTAAGAGTTAAGACAACATTTCAGCAGAGAAATGTGGAGAAGGGTAAAGGGAAATCAATAAAGTTATTCTGTGACTTTTCCCAGGAGGCGGCTGTGTTAATCGAGAAAGGCCTGCTTGGCTATATATCAAGTCCGAGGAGAGAGCAGGAGTTGATTTTGAAACAGATTTTCCCAGCTAGACTGAAGGAGATATATATATATATAATATACATATATGTACATACATACATGTGTGATGTTTACAAGAATGGCATGTATCTGCATTACACTATTCTATACATTCTAACATATATGAAAAGTAGATTTAAAATTTAATTTAAAAAGTAGATAAAAATAATTGCTTTAGATAATGAGTGATACCGATACCAAAAATTCCTCTAACCATCGTTTCTGCATAGTGATCTAGGATCGTTTTACACTTTATGAGTTTCTCTAGTAAGTTCTTCGACTCCCAAAGAAGGAACGTGATGTACAAAAGCCTAAGGTGACAGATGGAAGGGATGGAAACCGGATAGATTTCCTGACGCAAGGCCAGTGGAAGTGTCGTTGACCGTAGGGAAACTTCTAAAGAGTCTCTCTGGGTTATTCATGTGGTCACTTTCTCTAGTGATCGGTGCTATAGCAGGTGTGATTTCAGCAGAGCTTTTGAAAGCCAAGTTGGCCAGGACAGTACCCAGTTACGCTGGGTCACAGCACCACATTCTCGCGGTCACTGGAAGCAATGGCGGGTTCTTTCTGAACAGATTTGGGCAACATAATTGGGTGGGAGGCAGGATACCTGAGTGTCAGGCCTGACTTCATCTTCACAGTGACCTTGAGTGAATTACCTCTCCTTTCTGGATGTCAGTTTCCCTTTGTATGAAATGGGATGGATAATTCTTGCCTCTTCTGGACAACTTCCTTATTGCCTAAGAATCTTGTCAAAACTTCTTTGATCCAGGCAATGCTCAGGAGATTTGGGAGACCGTTAAATGGGGATCTCCTTTTCATGACCCGATCTGCTGTGATCAATTCCTCCATTCTGAGACTCTTCACGTTTTTCTTCTTTCATTTTGGATGTTCGGATTCTATATTGTTTTTAACATCAGCTGAGATGCTCTATTTATTTTCAAAAGACAAATTCCGTCTGTATCATAACTGTTAAGAAAATAGTTTTGTAAGAAAATGGAATCTAGACAGAGAGAGGGACTGTGCAGTTCTAGAATTTTCCTGGAGGGGATTTAAAAGTTCATCTAGTCTCATCCTCTCATTTTATATTCAAGGAGGAAGCTAATGATCCGAGAGGAAAAATGTCTTGTCCAAGGTTGCTATGACAACATTTTTTTTAACTTTTTAAAAAAATTAATTATTTTTTAATTTACATCTAAATTGGTTAGCATATAGTGAAACAATGATTTCAGGAGTAGATTCCTTAGTGCCCCTTACCCATTTAGCCCATCCCCCCTCCCACACCCCCTCCAGCAACCCTCAGTTTGTTCTCCATATTTATGAGTCTCTTCTGTTCTGTCCCCCTCCCTGTTTTTATATTATTTTTGTTTCCCTTCCCTTATGTTCCTCTGTTTTGCCTCTTAAAGTCCTCGTATGAGTGAAGTCATATGATATTTGTCTTTCTCTGACTGACTAATTTCACTTCACATCATACCCTCCAGTTCCATCCACGTAGTTGCAAATGGCAAGATTTCATTCTTTTGGATTGCTGAGTAATACTCCATTGTATAAACATACCACATCTTTACCTGTTCATCCATGCTGTGACAGAATTAAGCGGAGAACCCACGTCTCTTTAACTTTCAGTTCTATATTGTTTCCATTGGTTCATGTGCCTTGAGACCACTATAATTAGAAATAGTACCTGAAGTTCAAATAAGCAGTCCGGACCAAGATTTGTCAACCTTTGGCTTTCCCCAGGGCCATATTCTAATTCTCTGTGCATAACCTGACCAACATGGCATTAGCATCCTCATGGAGGATGGATTCATGGTTGCCAGAGCCTCTTCTTTGTCCCCTCCTGTCCCATAAGACCCAGCCTAGACTCTGGATCTAATTGAACTCCTACTTTTCCAAGCTTACTGTGGACATGGTTGCATTTGCACTTTATCTGACCGCTCTTAAATTTTATCTTTAAGTTGACTTTACATATTTTTTTAAGTTTTTATGTTTATTTATTTTTGAGAGAGAGAGAGAAACAGAGCATGAGCGGGGGAGGGTCAGAGAGAGAGGGAGACACAGAATCCAAAGCAGGATCCAGGCTCCGAGCTGAACTGTCAGCACAGAGCCCCAGGCAGGGCTCAAACCCACAGACCGTGAGATCATGACCTGAGCCGAAGTCGAATGCTTAATCTACGGAGCCACTCTTGTGCCCCAACTTTACACATTTTTTATTCGACATTTACTGAGAGTTTACTGTGTGCCAGTCATGGGCAGTGGGCCGGAGATACAGAGCTGGATCCCACAGTCTCTTAAGTACAATCACGGTGTAATAGGTCCTGCATGAGATATGCTCATACGAGATGTGCTGTGTGGCGGCGGGAAGCGATGAAGAAGGAGAGCCTGGGGTCATCTGGAGAAGTCCAAGAAGATGTTAGATCTGGTGATAATTGCCTTTACTCTCTCCTCTCCTTCTTTATCAGAGCCAAGAAGCTAATTTTAGACAATAGTGTTTTCCAGAGCCATCTCTGCCTTGTGTTCAGCAAAAGAGAAGTAGCATGTAGGATTTTTCTTTTACTTCCTGTCTTAAATATTCTCACCTTCCTCCATAAATTCTCTGAACAAAGCAGGTTTCCTGATACTTCAGTCAATTCCTCCTGTGCTACAGAAAGCAAGTCCTCTGGGCCCAGGGATGCACACATATGTAGATTCGTTGGGGGAAGAAGATGTTATTCGCCAATCATTTCCTCTCCAACTTTAATTTTTAAATCAGTTTTCTTTATTTACTTTGTTTTTAAAAAGACCTTGACAGGTTGACACCTAGGTGCTTACTAGAAACACCCAACAGCTCTGTTAACGTTTTATAACAGAGCCCTAGCCAGATTTTGTTTGTTTTATTTTCAAAGTGCGTCTCCTCCTTCCTTACCTTAGAGCTGGTCTCATTTTCCCATCAATTTGAAGACATGGATTTGGAGTAATTGAGCACATGGGAGGAGAGGAAAATCTTCAATTGAAGATTGCTTGCCTATGCGTAATCCGTTGGTTGGTCTGTGTTCACAACACTGTGACCCTAGGTTATATTAAATTCCCAGCAGAGGACAGAAAGAACAATAATTTGTAAAGCACCTATCATGCGGCAGGCACAGCGCTAACCATAGTAAAATCATAATCAGCACACTTCACGCAGGAGGTATTAAGTATCACGCAGAGCTAAGAGACCCACGGGCCCATGACCTGAACAATTTTCCAGACTTGCGGTAGGTCGTCATAATATCACGGTGAATCTTTGAAGACTTAAGAATGCCAGAAAGTTCACTTAACCTCCCTTCATTTGGGGGTGCAGGTTGGTTGCAAACTCCAGTTGGTTTACTCTGTACCTGCCTGGATTGGAGAGTGTGCACTCCAACATTCCTGAAGGGCAAAGCATCGGACCCCGGAAGGCTAGCGTGGCTCCCTGTGACGGAGTTCCCTGTGGTCTTCCTGTCATTGCTGTTTGCAGCACGGAGAGACTCTTTGATGAGGGTTGAGTGCGCCACATTTAAAATCTCTGAGTTAGCAGTTTCCACCTTGAGAATATTCCTGGGTTTCTCCCCCAGAGTGCTCCCCATGCATCTATCTCCGTTTGAATCTTAGCGGGAAGTCCAGGGCTGCCTCGGCACCTCAGTCCCCAAAATGTGTCTCAAACAGTGTTTCTGTGTTCTTTGAAGTTTATTAATTCTGCACACTCAGTGCTTTTGAAACTCCTCTATTTCACAAACACTCAAGTAAATGTAATCGTATCTTTTTGAAGCTCTTCCTTACTGTGCTGTCATTAGTAAATAATGGGGGAAACCAGGGGGCATAGGGTATGATTATTAGTAACAATACTTTGGATTTGCACAAACTCACTCTCAATGAACCCTAGGCGGTTCCTACACATAGCTCATTTTTCCTCACCACAGCTGGGCCGGGAGACCTAGATTCTATTCTTGGTGCTTCAACAACCTTCTTGGGAAAAGTATTTAGCCACGAATTGCCTCAGTTCCCAACTATGAAGAGGGAATAATGATATTAGGATATTTGCCTCTCCCTGTCTTTATCCTAGACCTTTAGAACCTAACTAGTAAAAAAAAAAAAATGTTTTTAATCTGAAGAGCCTAAAAAGTCTAAAAGAGAAGGAGTGTGGCTTGACTTTATTTCCATTAATGAAAAGGTGAGATACAGTCTTAGGAGTTTGACTGGAAAGCTTGAAATCTGAATTGTAATCCAGTATCTGCTTCATGATAGACCATTGCCTTGGATACCTCTCTCCTTTATATTGGAAAGCACTTAGCGATCCAGCAATGGTGAATACTATAAAAGGGGACTGATCTTCTAAGGAGCATTAATTTGGTCAGCAAAGATGTCTCTATGAACCATGGCATCAATAAGACTGAATTTAAGATGAGAACACTCTTGGCTTCCAAAGCCTTCCCCTCCCCCCACCTCTCTCCTTCTCCTCACAACCTCCTGGCTGTGTAGCTGTTTCAAATATATAGACAAATAACTCCAGCCCAAGTCCCTGGCCTATATCTTTGGTCTCCTATCATCTCTAGACTCTTGGCCTGGCAATCTCCATCTTCAAAAGTTCCAGGGGCAGAAATAAGCCTTTTTGCTTGCCAGCCTAAACCTAATGACTGAATGGCAGGGAACCTAGACCAAAATAGAACTTGGCTCTTAGATGATATGCGTCAGCCAAGAATAATGCTTCTTTTTTAACGTCAGGCTCCATTCTATTAGTGCACAGGTAATAGGGATCTCATCCTTTAGGAGGCCCTTGATTTTCTCTATTTTTCACTCTCAGTTTACCCATTTATTGTATAGGAGTGAAAGCTTCTCTCTTTTACCTGCCTACATCCAAAAGGCTTTTGAAATGTACTACTTACAAATTGGTCAAGTCAGGCCCCAAGGCAGTGGGCCATAGAGTACCTTCCAGAGGGCTTCGTAGACAACATGGGCTCGTCAGATAAGTGACAGTCCCTTGTATGGAGTTAATCTAGAAGCCAAGAAAAGTCCTCTGAAGCTCACCCAATGAAGCATAAGGAGGCAACAGAATTAGTATACATATTCATATCAAAAAATATTATTAAATAATATGCTGAAGACTTCTCTCACCATTGATTTCCCCCCACTAGCCTAAAAGGCTAAGGAAAGCGAAATAATGTTTTTTTCTTTTTTACTAGGCAAAAATTCAAGTCTTTAGCCTGACATTACTTAACCTGACACTTGGAACTCTTACAGATTTGGGGTATAAAATCTGCCAGATGACTCCTTTGGAGACCACTGGAGCTTCAGACTGCTTGCACCAAACGCTGCTCCCTACTGGCTCAAAGTCTCGTTGCTTCAGGAAAATGGTTTTGCTGATCAATGCAGAAGGAAGCTTCGTCTTCCTCCCCTTCCTGGGAATATCTTTTTGTCAGTTAATGAGGGACTCTTGCTGAGGGAATTTAGATCTTTCCCATCTAAAGTATGTTTAGAGTTTAGGGGCTGGAGTCGGGGGGGACTGTGGTTATGCATCCAGCTGTCCCTTGAGAGTCACGGTCAGCCACCAAGGATGCATCTTTAGAAACTTGAGTGGTGTCAAAACTCTGAATGTGCATCAATGCCTGTCAAAGGACGGATTGAGCGCCATCATATTCTCCCTGCCCGCCCCTATCGCCCGGATGAGGTCTCGGATGGAAGCTAGCCTGCCAAGGATACCACTTGTACACGCTTCAGTGCTCTTTCCTTAGGCAAATAAGGACTTGTGTAACCTTTTTTCAGAATACATATTATGAAACTCTGGAGCCTTTCGGTCATATGGTCACGAACGATTTCTAGCTTCTCAACCTCTTTTTTTCTGAAATGAGGGCATCTGAGCTCGGTTGCTTATCTCAGATCTGGACTTACCCACACACTTTAAAGTGCAAGAGATCTCCCTCCCTCCCTGCGTGTAGCCCAGAATAGGCCTTCACAGCCACGTCATCCTGGACACTTTATCACTTGATATTACCTCCTAATCCACAGATCAGTGAGATTTCAGACAGAATCTGTCTGGCTCTCAAACAGAAACAGCATGACTTCAGAACATTTAGAATGAATTAAGCAGACCAATTTGTTATTTTTCAGAAACACAAAGGTGGCTATAAGTGGGACCTCAGCCAGAGTATGGTCTTAGAAAATAAGGTTGCAGTTCACCCTTTATTAAATGTTATTTTATGTGGCATCGTACTAAGCGTTCTTCCAAGGGTTATTTAGACATGAGCTCTGATCACTCAAAAAGTTACAATCAAAGCCACATCAGCATAAACATTTATTAAAAACTTTTGCTATGGGGGTACCTGGGTGGCTCAGTCCGTTCGTTAGGCATCCAACTTCGGCTCCGGTCATGATCTCATGGTTTGGTTTGTGGGGTCATGCCCCACGTAGGGCTCTGTGCTGATGGCTCAGAGCCTGGAACCTGCTTCGGATTCTGTGTCTTCTTCTCTCTCTGCCCCTCTCCTGCTCGCACTCTGTCTCTCTCTGCCTCTCAAAAATAAATAAATGTTAAAAAAAAAAAACTTTTGCTATATACCAGGTGCTGAGCTATATACCAGAAACACAATAGCAATCATGTGACAACCAAAGCTCCGCATTCATCTTGGAATTTGGAGCTAGAGACAACATAGTCTATGGATAGTGCCAACACCAGAACATCGAGTTCTTTCCTCTAGCTAACGGACTTATACTGCCGAGCACAGTGCCTGACATACAGTCAAGTACTCAATAAATATTCCTTGGCTAAAATGAGCTAATGAAAAGAATGAATACATGTTAAAGTGGAGTAAGTATAGACTGCTATGGAAACCACATCGGAGGAGAAACCAGGCTCGTGGGAGGGGATGAACTGTGTGGAAAGTGTCATTTACACGGAGACAAGAGTCAACACAATGATCTAAAGGAAAGACCGGGCTCATGGAGTTCGATCTGGTTCGGATCCTAGCGCTGCGGTCAGAGCTGGGCAGTTCCAACTATCCCAAACCTTTGAAAACACTGATGATGGCTTTGGAAGACAAAATGAGATATTATTTGCCTGTAAGTGTCTGTCACATCGAAGAACTCAAGAGCAGCTAGTAAAGGAGTAACAGAGAACAGAACTGCAACGTTAAAGCAATAAAGACCTGAGGAGTAAGGTTAAGAGCACAAACACTTTGAGGGATGGATGGCAATGACGAGCTTAATTTAAAGTCACGGTGGCAGCAGGGAGAGGTGCTCCCGAAGTTCTTAGCTTCTAAGCCCAGACAAGGCTGGGGGGAGGGTAGGTGTCTTACGGGATTTATCTTCCTCTTCCAATCCGTCTGAAGGCTTTCAAATTCAGCTTTTAGCTGCAAAACCACGTGGGCCCTGCCCGTCACTGTTTACGGTATGGTAAATGCCCTTTTCAGATCATCAGATCCTCTTAAAATATTGTGACGTGTTGAAGCTCGAGACAGACCATGTATGTGTATATGTTTATATACAGAGACATAGAAATACACACATAAAAATATAACCCTTTTCTCTAGAAGGCCTTGCAATAATTAGCTTCTGTTGCTTTTATCTTAAATACCCACAAATATACCAGACCCCTTTCTTCTGTGCTTCCTTCCCTCCATGTCCATCAGGCCCTTTCCCACTGCGTTCATATAGTTGGATCAGCGCGCGCGCGCACACACACACACACACACACACACACACACACACACCTGTTATCTACCAGCTTCAGCTTGTTTTAGGTGAGCCTTTGGGAAGTGCCCTGATCTGAACTGGATTGTCAAATATGTTAATATGGGGGCGGGGGGGGGAGGGGCAGGAGAAGATGCTGGCAGCGGACTTTGGGTTTGGGTTTTGGGTCCATAACAGGAGATACAACTATAGTTTGACATTCCCCCCCCCCAAAAAAAAAATGTCAGACAAGAGAATGTGAGAGACCAAAGAAAGGGAAAGGTGGGGGCCAAAAATGAAAACAGCTGCTGGACAGGAGAACATTCTAGACCTAACAATTGGAGGAGGGGAGAACTAGAGGTGTTTCGAATGACAATGGGGGAGGGAAAGCAGTTGGTTGGGCCTTTGAAAAGGCGCCAGGAACCAAGAGCCAGGGGCAGTGGCAGAGGGGAAGGCCAGGTAGGACAATTAAAACATAAATCTGGCTCCTCACAGCGCAGCTTGAAGCGGGGCTACAGAATTTGCTGCAGTGGGAGGTGGGGCCAGTCTGGCACAGTCTGCGGGTTTGAAAGGAGCTGGGCGGGTTGGGGAATGCCAGTCAGCCTTTGTAGTTCTGGGCTTGGGGAGGGGGCGCCGAATCCTGGGCTTCAGGTCAGAAGCCTGGCTAGGGTGGCTTTGGAGAAATTTTCCCTCTGCTCCCAAACTCTTAAAATGCGCTCATCACTTCACTGGCCTCCAATCACAGCATAAACACGTGTCCTGGAGGCTGTCCTCCAGGAGAGGTTCCAGCTCTGGTACCTGTTGGCTGACTGATGGGGTCCCTCTCCTTTCCGATTTCCCTAGATACCCTAAACGGGGCTGAATACAATATCTCTACATATGTCCCTTCATCCTGCCCAAACGCTTCACATCTCCCAGACTCCTAGGGTTAATCCCAGGGACAACCTTGCTTTGAAAGAAAAAAATGTGGTGAGCCTACTAGAAGATGTGGAACTCAGAGGCCTCTGTCTGTCCCTGCTTCAGCCAGACCCCAGACAGCCGGCTCAAGGAGATGGACATTTACAGAGAAAGAAGCAGTAAGTTTATGTTTGTTGCTGTTTGTTTTCAAGGCTTGGTCTCTCTCCCCAGAATTAAGGTCCCTGAAAGCATGAGCTTTCTTTTTTCTTTTCTTTTCTTTTCTTTTCTTTTCTTTTCTTTTCTTTTTTCTTTTTTCTTTTCTTTTCTTTTCTTTCTTTTTTCTTTCCTTTCCTTTCCTTTTCTCTTTTTTCACCCCTCTCCTTTCGTTTCTTTTTCTTTTCTTTCTTTCTCAGCAGAAGTAAATGATATCCCCTTCCCATCTTGGGGGATGATTCAGAAAAGCAATCGAATTAGAAAGGGTTTCTTCACTGGTGTTCCTGTCTTGGGTTAAAAATATCTGAAGCTGATTTGTGCGTGCTTATTCTCAACACTGTAATATTTTAATGTATATCTGCATTTGTTCAAGTAATTTGTAGTGATTGTTCTTCTCCAGAATAAATACTATATATCTGGCTGATTGGTTGTAATTAGGATGAATTTGTCCCGGCACTTGCACGGATGTCTTCTTTGAGGATTTTTGCGCATATTTGCTGCTCATCAAAGGGAAGGCTAGAAGGACTTTGGAAGGAGGGTGTGGTCGGGCTGATTCAGCTTCCTTCCAGGCCCATCCCTGACTTCTCTCTGCTCCTCCCTCTCCCCATCTCCTACCCCGGCTCCACACATCTTTCCTGAGCCAGCTGTCAAGGAAATGGCATATACCTTTCTTTTCTATCACCGCCTGTGTTAGACGGCTAGGTAGGCGACCGGTCCCTGCAAACAAACTCACTGCATTTGTTATCTGAGCGTATTTTTCCAAAGCAAGACAGACACGGGACTATTGAATCTACTCCCTAAGCTCCTCTCACCCTGGGATTCTTAGCCAACACAGTAATAACAATAATAATACTGTATTTAGAAACTCTCCAGCACATTTCCTCTCTGAGAGTCTTACAGATGTTAACTAATTAATTTTCACAACGCTCCGTACGAGAGAGGTAAATATTATTAACCAGGATGGAATATACATATGTATATACGCGAAGGACAGCAAAACAGTTCACTTGCTTATCATGGTTCACTTGATATAGTAACTGGTATTTTTAAAACACCCATCATAGATACAATAATTAGAGATGTGCTTTTGTTAACAAAGCCACTACCCACTTCTAGCGTACCCTTGGGTACTAAATAATTACCCACTTTGTGTGGTTATCTAGCTCACTAATTACCCACAGAAATTGGGGTCAGGCGTTAACTGCTTGAAGTAAGGATCCTCCAAAGACATCGCTGAGTTGTGTAGAGAACACGATGTGTTCGTAGCAAAACTTTCGTAACTCATACATTTGTATATCTTTGTAAGCAGAGTGAATACAGACAGGGGCGGATTCGCTGGGCGTGTGACAAACCGCGCTGAACTGCGGCTGCACACAGAGAGAGGTTTAGGGGAGTCTCAGAATTCCATTCTCTGCTTACCTTTCCTTTCTGAAGATGGGGGCACTGACGTGATTCCCATAATCTGGCCTTCGTGTGCAAGCACACTGAGACAATTGACGACTCTGGTTAGGAATGATTCATCTTGGCGTTACAGGGAGGCACCCAGTGAGTCAAAGATTTTTTTCTTTGACAGCTCCACCCTTTATGATTATTCTAGCATGTCTTTTTTTCTCATCAGTCTAGTGCAAACACACTATTAGCCAAATCTGAAAAAGATTCTAACCCAGTCCCCAAGCCTGCCAACCATGTCTTTCTCCTTCCCAATAACGACACACACACACACACAAAGTATTAAAGGGAATCCAATGCTATGATTGTAAGTCTGTCTGGGTTTTTTTGTTTTTTTTTTTTTTTTGCCTCTGTTTGTTCTCCCTCCCCCCCCACCTCTCCCCTCCCCTCCCTTCTCCTCTCCTCTCTTCTCCTTTCCCTTCTTCCTCTCTCTGGGTCTCCTCATGTGTGCTTTTTCTTCTCCTTTTCCTTGGCATCCAGCTGCGTTTCTGCAGGTCTCCCAGTGAGAGACAAAGCACAATGTCTGAGTTGAGCACAAAGAAGCCACCTTTAAAAAACATCGATTAGAGGAAACCTGTGTCCTCAGATATCTCCCTCCCTTCCCTGCTATTTACGGAACCCAGCGTTATACTTAACACAGCACTGCCTGTTGTCTGCATGATTCCGGCCAGCAAACTCGGGTGGAGGTGGCAATATACCCACTGTGTGTGTAGATAGGTAGAGACCCCGATTTTCAGGAGCTACCTGCTTTCCAGGATCGATGTGTAGCCGAGCTCCGAAAACGTGTGCCACCAGAAATGATGGGAGACACTCCCCTACTCAACTCAGGATGTCTTTCATTTTTATCTTCTGCCACTTTTTTGTCATCTGAATTATTACTTATCATTACCAAGGGGCCGTAGGCTGATCAGTGGAGTGTGCGTGGATCTGATGGACATTGGAGGAGAAATACTTCAGAAAGAAGGAAAATGTCTGCGGTAGAAGTAAAGGGGTAGGAGAAGCCGCAGTGAGTGATGAGTCCATTGCAGAAGCCAAGTGGTAAATCAGTGCATATGGCAAAGATAGTCAAGGAGCAAAGCCTGCCGCTGGAAGGAAAGAGATTTTTAGCGTTGTCGTCATCTCATGCCTGAATAGAGTGCGTATTTTAAATAGGGCTTGGAATCTCTGCTCTTCGTGCCTCTAAATGCCGACTGCAAGGAAGTATTTGGGGGCTGTTGACTTTCTGTCCGTAAAGAAAACCCAGCAAGGCTCACAGAATTCTCCACCTGCACGCATACAGGCATAGGTGCCCTAAATGCCCGGTGGGATGCGGAACCATTAGGCGGAGAACTGCGCCCTGGTCTCCTCTTCTTCACTCCTTTCTCTCCCCCCCCCCCCCCCCTCCCCCCCTTTCTTTTACCCCTTCTAGAAAACGTGATACCTGATCTCTGGGTCTAGCAGGCTGAGGGTTGTTTTGTTTGTTTTTTGTTTTTTGTTTTTTGGTTTTTTTTCCTGTATTCGTATAATACAATGTCTGGCCTTCCCCCTGACCTGCTGGTGTATTTTTGGTCTCATTAGCAGTCAGGGAGATGCCTTAGTGCATCCGGGGCTGCGAGTCAGGGATGAGACACTACAACGGAGAGAGCGAGCGAGCGCGAGAGGATATTAGAAGGGAGGCTTGTCTCCAAGATATGGAAGGAAGTGAGAAATGACAGGACCGCAAGCTTTGTATGTAGGAGCCTGGCAGGGCGGGGGAGCGGCGGGGAAAGCCAAGTGGTTTCTCAGAAAAGGAGGGAAGCCGTAGATAGAGCTAACGGTGATTAGAGGGGGGATATTGATTCCTTATTCTGCCAGAGATTTAAGCAGGCATGCGAGGAATCTGCACCATGGTTGGCAAAAGGAGCCTCTGTAACCAGACACTCGGGCTTTCCAGGAGCCCAGGGAGAGAGCTGAGAAGAAAGGGGGCAGTGTGGTCTAGGAAAATTCAACTTGTCGCTGATTTGTGCCTGATGCTTGCTGTCCGTCAGCAGCCTCCCTTACAATCTTTTTTTCTCTCTCTCTCCCTTTTTTTCTTGCCTTCTCCTTCTTCACTGAAGCCTAGGGGAGCCAGCAAAGATTAAATGTGCTTTCTCAAAGGCGGCCACTTCACGCTGCTATGTCGAAAAGGCCATTATTATTATTATTTTTAATAGTAAAAGAAAAAGGGAGAGAGAGGTTGAGACAGGGAGAGAGGAGCAAGGTAGGTTGATGACGGACTGGCCTTTCTGAGAGGAAAAGGAAAGTGAGAGAGAAAGGAGAGACCCTGAACTGAACGGAGGATTGTGCCTGAGAAGAACCTACAGAGGTGAGAAAAAAAAAAAAAGTTGTCTTGGAGATGGGGGGGTGGGGGATGCTGAGTAGACCCTGTACAGAGGGGAAAGAGGCATCATTTAGCTGTCTTGCTGTTATGATTCTATTTTGGAAGAGTGGGGGAGAAGAGGGGAGAGCCTGGAGTTTTAACGGTTTCTAGTTGCATATGGAAACATCTACCAAATATTTAGCATTTTTACTAAATGCCCGGGGCCCCTCCAGTGTCTTCCTTGGAGGGGGCTGCTTTGTCATTCTCTTTGACTAGCCAGCCATCTACCTTGCTTAGGCTGGAATAAAGGAAAAAAAAAAAAAAGAGGAAGGAAGGAAGGGAGGGAGGGAGGGAGGAAGGGAGGAAGGAGAGAAAAAGAGAAAGAAAGAAAGAAAGAAAGAAAGAAAGAAAGAAAAAGAAAGACAGACAAGGAGGAAGAAAAATTTTAAGAGTCTTTCCACCCACTTCCCCTCCCTTTCCTTTCGGTTTTGGAGGCAGCACAAGAACCCCTGGCTTGGGGAAAACTCAGCTTCCAGGCAGATGGGAACAAGCGACTATCTCTCAGGTACAGAACCGGTAGCTTCTGCGACAAGAGAAGGCAATTATGCTTCTGATTCCTCTGAAATATTGGCAAGAGGCTCCAAAGGTTCGGCGGCGGCGGGAGTGGGGCGGGGGAGACGGATCTCCCCAGCCTGCACCCACCCCTTCCCCACCTCGCCTCCCAAATGACAGCCTGGTGCTGGCTCTGGGTGATTTGGCCTTGGCCTCAGCCAAGCAGCTGATGAAGACGAGGCCCCCGTTTGCAGGACTGGCAAAGTGCACGCTAAAGAAAGAAGCAAGGAATTTTTTAAAAGCAGCTCTTGGGAGGTTTCTCATTCTTAAAAAAAAAAAAAAGAGAGAGAGAGAGAGAGGGAAATAAAAAACTTTTTTTTTTCGCTGAATATTTTCAAAATTTGATCAGTCCCAGTCCCTCCCTCCACTTGCACCAAATTGCCTTTTTTTTTCTCCCTCGTCAAAGCATGAGCTACAGAGTTACAGTCTCGAGATTTGGTGTATCGCTTCCTGCCCCCGCCTCCCTCCCCGCCCCGATGTCGGTCCTCTGTTGAAACACCTCGCCCAGGCTAGCGCACTGCGAGCTCCCATTAACCCCCCTTGCTCGGAATGGTGTTGCACGAGGGCTGCAGCCCTGCTCCGCTTCCAATGGGTGAGTTTAAAACGCTATTCGTATTTGTACTTCCACGGCCTCCAAGCCCTGTGCCTTGGGTCTTCTCCCTCCGAAAACCTGATTTTCTATGATTTTGCATGCGGCATGCTTGCCCAGGGGGAAAGAGATGCCTATTTTCTTTACCGTCATTTGTGCTAGTTGTAAGTTAAAGCTCCAAAAGGACATTTGATCCTTCTTTTAGACCTTGGTTTTGAAGACAGGGGCGTTCCTGGGTCTATGCATATGATTTTCCTTGTAAAACTGGATTGCCCAAAGCGTCAAAGAGTTTTTTGTTTTGTTTTGTTTTTTTCTCTGATATGCTCGCGATCGTATGTTCAGGTACGTATATGTGTCCACAGAGAGTGCGTGTGTGCATATGAATGTATCGTATTTACGTGGGCTCTAAATTTTGTGACCTGAGGAAGCTTCGAGAGTGAGGGAATACCCTGCCACCTGTTTGTGGCCTTTTTGGTCATGAACCTGGAACAGAACCTGGCTGTGGTTCTTGCTTTGCCTTGCTTTGTCTCAAGAAAGAACAATTTTCCTGCGCTCCTCTCAATCCCTGAGACCCTAACTTGTGATGTTTACCGTTTAAATCCACGGGTTAGGCTCTTGGGAGCTGTGAGTCGTGCTTGTGCATCCTGGAAATTGGGTGGAACTTCTTTCTTTAAAGCAAAAACAAAAGAAAAGAAAGTTTGTCTGAACTGACGGAGCACGGCTCAGAGGTTTTCATTGTTAGATGGGGTCAGGTGAGCAGAAAGTGGCCGCTCTCCTGGATTTCTGGTGAAGGAGGTATACATTCTGTTAGAGGAGCGTGTTGGCTGCTGTGCGTACGAATGTGTATCGCTGATGCCCAAGGCTTGGGGAACTCATCTACCGTGGTCTGTTTCTTGAGAGCAACACGCAGTACTATCCGAGCGTAACAAGAACAGCTCAGTACCTGGTGCTTGACCTCAGAACATAGCAGCTGAAGTCCCAGCATGCCCCGTGCCTCCAACTTTGAAACTCAACAGTTAATCTGAAAATCACGTCCAATTAAAACGGGCATGTGGACATGTTACACACTCAGTCCTCACACGTATGTGTCACATATACGGCCGGACAGTGAGCACACAGACGCAGATGGGGGCAAACCAGGAGTTTGGGCTAAAATAGTAGTAGGCTAAAAATTCGACTCTTGCTACGCTACAGGGAGGATGAAATTGATGGTGTTCATGAAGATTACATCTGTGGTACTTTGCGAGATTTTAAAAATAAGAGAGACAGAGCCTGCGTGCTTGGCGTCCGTTTTAAAATGTTACACGCTGTGAGTTCAAGGGTAATAGGCATTGGAAATATATTTTCTGAATATGTGAAAGCAAAGAAATAGCAGCATGCACACAATATGCAATTATTGTATCTTTTAGGAGTAATCAAGGGGTGGAAAAATTTATCAGGATTTAAATGTAATCCAACAAAGTTACTTATAACACCAAACTGTACCTTTAAAATAACCTTAAGGTAATTTGTTAGCGTTACCTCGTCTGCAGTTTTCAGAAAAACGGAACTTTCTGTGACAGAATAATTTTAGTGATTTAGATCTATCTCCTAGTTGAAGAAGAGAAACGTTAACTTACCTTTTCTTTGTTGTGAAAAACTCCCATATACAATTTTATTTAGACAGTTTTGGTATTCGTGGGCCAACACTTGTCTTATATTTTTGGGAAACACCTAAATCACCCCTGACTTCAAATGCTTTCTTCTTTTAAAGACTTTGTATTGGCTGTAACCTCATTTTATACGTGTAGTCGAAGATTAAGGAAACTGTTCTTTTCCTGTGTGTGTGTGTGTGTGTGTGTGTGTGTGTGTGTGTATGTATGGGGTTTTTTTTTGAGTGTTTATTGCAATTTCAGTCATTGACTCCAAACTGTAGTCAAGAAACCATTTTGTATCAGAAAACTGAATCGAGAAAATGAAGCGTGCAACAATTGCACTACGTCTTTTGTTGCGACCTCTCGTGCAGTTGTACTATTTAAATATTACTTTCCAGCCTTGGGAAGCCTGAATGGGCTTCAGAGAAAAGAGTTATTTGATTTTCAAGTCACCTTCGGTTTCTCCACAATGGATTAATGATTTTTTTCCCCATCGTAAGCTGGTGTGTATGCATAGGTATTTGGAAATTATGGAAAGGGATCTATTTAACTTATGGATCTATATTACCACATGATGCATATCAAATATTTGCAAAACATTTGGTGCTTTACTAAGTCAAAATCTATCTGCAGTCAGTTCTATAAAGATAGACTCATGGGCCAATAAAAACATGCTGGATATCATTCTTCTATGATTTTAAATGGGAACAGGATAGTAATTTAATACAAGTGATACAGTTTGTATTCCAAGGCTCTCTTTTGGTTTTTGGTTTTTTTTTTTTTTTTTTTTTTTTTAACATGTTTTCAAGTGGATTGCTCATGCCCTGAGGTTGCCATCACAACTGATCACACGGGCATTTAGCAATGCACAACGACGCACAGGATTTTGAATTTCAGCAGGGGACTGCTCGAGTGTAAGGGCAGGTTTCTCAACACCCCTTCTTCCTCACCGAGCCCATCAGCAAAGTTCAGTGAAATGAATAACATAATTGGTGGTTGGTTCAATCACTACCAGTCTAGACTAGCCCAGACGCATCAATTAGAGAGAGCTGTCTTTTAAAGGGGGAGTGCAACCGAAACAAGCCGGGCATTATTGATACCGATCTTTAAAAGTGCAAATCCAGCTTGGCAGATAAAAAAAAAAAAAAATAAGGCGGGGAATTGGGGGGGGGCGGTTTGCGTTGCAGGAAGAAAAGAAAAAGACGTGAAGTGGAGCTTTCGGACACAGAAGGACAGGAAGCTTGAGAGAAAAGGAGCGGATAATGAGTGAAATGCAATGCAACACCTCGTTGGAACACACAGTTACAATTCAGTTCACAGGGCATCCTGGTTCACCATATTTTTAACTAGATTCTCCCCCTCCTCCTTTTTTTATTCCTTTTTTTTTTTTTTTTTTTTTTTTTTTTTTTTGCCTCTGTTTCCAAAGAAATGCCAGCTCTACACCAAGGCAGTTGGAAATTTAACAGCTTTAGGAAGCTCTACTGAGAAGAAGGCCAAGTAATACGAACCAGCCAAAACTCCTTTTGCAACATTTTTCCCCAAAAGAAAAACACACAAGATGTTTATTTTTGAGTCTCTAATTCTACCTTTAAAAAAAAAAAAGAAAAATCAACTGTACTAACGACCAGGACTCATTTTAAATCCTGCACCTGGGAACTAATTTTATGGGCAAGACACCTTTAGGTAAACAGCTCATAGTTTTCTGTTGAATACAGTAAAATGATGAAGAATGTAACAAAAGGCTTTGGTAATTTGGTGGGGGGGGGGGGGGTTGATGGATAAATACCAGATGATTTAGAAAGCGTTAGGAACACATCAAGCCCCAGGGAAAGAAAATGTTTGATTGGTATTAATTAAAACACTGCTAATATATTCTAATAAAATCAAATTTAACATTCTAAACTAATCCGCTTGGTAGGTCAAAGGAAAAGAAAAGTATTCTCTTATTTGCATCTCTGCCATCCAAACCTGCATTTGCTCATTCAGCAGAATTAATTTTTATCACCAGCCTGTTTAATCTCCTCACAGATTTAGTCAAACTTATTCTTTCAAACTAAAAGGGATCAGGGGAGGGAATCCATGGAAGGCATTGGGAAGACTAGCGACTGTATTTAGTACTGGCTTTATATTTTACCACATCCTTTCCTCTTCATTCCCTGTACTGGGGTGTGGAGGAACCCACGATGCTGCAGGGTGGGGAGGGGGGGTGAGGGATGGTTAATTTTCCTCCCTTTCTCTTCTACCTACTGGGTTTACTGGGGAATTTCAGTTGCCAGATTACTTGAGTGGCATTTATTTCCACGACCGATGTTGCTCCGTTGATTAAGATCTCATCTATTTCTAATTTCAGAATCTGTTTTGTTACAAATTCGTGATGCGTTGGGGCGGGGCCCAAAGGGGGGGGTGAGGAGAAAAGGCTTTTGCACTACATGCCAATTTCCTCTTCTCAATTCTTTGCAACTGTAGTCCTCCTAGGAGAAAGTGGGGAGGTGGATGTAAAATTCTATTTACTAAGAGCTGAGTTCTTTGTTTCCTTTTTAAGTCGGAATGTCTGCAGCAAAATGTATATTTTCCGAAACGGCGAGTTTTGTGCTCTTGATTGTTAAACTCTCACAATGGATAAAACTGTCCCCAAATGACATCACGGCCAAAATGTTTCTCCTCTCATTAGCCTCTCATGACTACGATATCCTATGGAAAGATGTGCCCAACACAAAAAAATGAATGAGCCGTAAATATGGAGGGCCGCGTTGGCGTCTTTCAAAAGTGGGGGATTTTGCCCACTTATCAAGGGGATGGAAACTACCAGACGACAGTCCTGATGATGCTGCCTTTTTTGCTCCATTGCCTTTTTCAGTTCTTCAACGCAAAAGAGCAGTCGCAGTTCGGTTTCACATGTATTGTTCTATAATCCAGGCAATAAATGCTAATTAGTAATGCTCAAGGATCCGACCATTCAGAGTAATTATCATAATTTACTTCTTCCTTGTTAAAGACATTCCTTGCTGATTAAAAAAAAAAAAAAAAAAGATTAAATCGTTTTACCATTGCACTGCAGTGGAAATGCAGTGGGGAGAGGTCCAAGGTATAGTAATACCATCCTGGCTGCGTTTGAAGTCGCCGACATGTGCCTTTTAACTTATTCCAAATGGAATTGCAACTTAATTGCTAAAAAGAGATTCATGTAAATGCATAAAGTTTTGCATGGGCACCAGGAATGTATGATTTTATTTTACAAACCCCAGGCTCCTCCTTCCCGGCCCACCCCCTTTCTAAAACCACTTACTGAGTAGAACAAAGGAAACTGGTAACTATAGAGGCATCATTAAGTGTGAACAGCAGTAGCATGATAAAGTATGTGATATGACAACATATTTCATTGCACAAAAGTGCAGATAATTAAATAATTCAATAGTAACCCTGACTAATTAGCAGAAAGATCTTCAAGGAGGAATCAAGAAAATGGATCCAATCAACTTGAATAATACGCTCCACTCTCCAAGATCACAAATGTATATTTGGTTATTCGATAACTGATTGATTCATACAGAAAGATGAGGACAAAAGCCTGTTCCTCAAAATGGAGCTTTGATCTGGCCTCCTTTTTCGGACAGATTAATCGTATGTTCTATAAGAGCGGAATTTAACGGAGGGCCCTCTGTTTTCAATCAAAGATATAATCCGCCATTCAGTTGCGTATTTCTCTTTTATCAGGTGTTCTAAAAAATCGTCACAGCCCCTTAGCTTTTTATATCATTGCCTCAGACTCTACATGGGAAACCTCCCCCACGTTTTGTAATGAGGATTGTGTTTAAGTTTGTTTCTTCTTGCTGGAAGCAAATAAGGATCCTATGCACAGAAGGCAGAGGATAAATAACCATGCTGAATATTATATTTGGTGGAATCTCCCCCCTCCCTTGCCTAATCTATCAAGGTAATATTCCCAGTTTCATTGTTCATTGGTCCTTTCAGGGAGAGCTTCAGCTTTTACTTGAGGGTTGTAAGCACATTAGAGGAATAATTCTCTCTGGATACTATGGAGAAGGAGCCACCTGCAAGATGTTGATGCTGTTATTGAAATCTCAAGTGGAGTCAGCTTTCAAAAAATTAGATATTAGATACATCCGATATAATTTGCAATGTGTAATTATACTAATGTGCGTATAGTTGTGTGTGGCTTTACATGTTGCCTACTTGAGATTCCCGCCTCCCCCCCCCCTTGGGTATTGCTCATCATTTGAAATGGCTCCTGACTAGAATGTTCTTAAAATCAGCTTTAAAAAAAATTCCTCGCTAATTGATCTAAGAGAAAAAGGGCTCCACGGTCTGTGTTCCCATGCAAGAATGAATGGATGTGTGTGACCTTGATGTTGGAAAGTAATGGTCTCTAAGAGGGTTATCATTGTGGACATTGGGACTAGTTGTAAAATATTTGCTACCCTTTACTGATTTACTCTTCATCCAGACTGTGGACAATTTGTGAAGTGAATGGAGAATATTAGAATGGTAAATCTTACTCGTAGGAAATCCATTTCCTTTACTGGGATGAGATAAAATGCCAGGGAAATGGCTTTAGGCAGAGATAATAATTTATTGATTTAATCAGAGTAACCAAAATCATAACGATAATAACTTCTTTTCCATTTTTCCTCCATTTTGCATGGCACACGATGCATAACTAAAACTCTGCCTTCGGTCATTTATGCACTAACCTCAACTTCCCTTTTGGTGTCTCGACGTGGTCTTCCGTTGGACTGAAGACCCCCTCCCCACCAAGGAGCTGACCCCCGAAGATCTAGCCATTAAGGAAAAAGCCAGACAGTGCAACAGTGAGTTTGGTCAGCCTGGTGCGAGGCACTTGCTCTACGCTCTGTAGGTGAAGGTGCTCTTGATGCAAATTTGGAGAATCATTACCATCAGATCACGGAGGGACCCTGAGCGAGGCTACGCAAACGTCCCGATTTATGCTTATATGTTCGGGAGACAAAAAGGAGTCCGAGGGAGGCTCATGTTGAGATGATACAAGAGATTACTCATTCCAATTAAGTAGGCAGAGGCCCCAAAGAAGGCTGATTTGTTAAACATTTGACTCATACTGGACACCAAAATACGGTGGCTCATATTTTTATACCATTTGTTCCTCAACAGTCATTTTAATAATGGGGCCCATATCATGAAGGAGGCACTCTGCATGGGCCATATCTATACAACACCAAAGCGATGCATTGTTTTACTTCTCGTTTGCTCATGTATACAAGGACTTGCCCTTATTAGCTACCCCCAAAACTGTGCCAAGCGTCCTTCTTGACTCTAATAGCGTTTTAATGTATTCACAAGTGAGTCCTGCACACGTGTGTCAGGGGCTTTGTGACCCCCGTCCCCAACGATGTTCACAAAACACTGAGTTCTAAAATACCTCTGTAAGATACATTTTTAATTACTCTTCCGGGATCAGTTGCATGCTTGCTCAGCACAGAAAAATACCTGTTAACAATATTTCATACAGGGTTATATTTCAGGTTTTAGGGGGAAAAAATATCGTCCCTGCTATCTAGAGACCCATCATCAACATATCCAAAGTGTTTAGGGCAGATATGTGGCAGTATATCAGCGATACGTGTTAGTGCATCTCTTTTGCCGTGCCTAACTCATTATGCACCTTCATTGTGCTGGCATAATGAAAAGGCTGACAGTAAGGGCTTTCGTTACATCAAAATCCACCTGCAAAGTATATCTCATTCATAATAACTTTTGCAGAATAAGAGAAACACGAATACAGCTCTTCCCGAATATCCTTATCTGCAAAATGAGTGGGTTGGATGAGTTGGTCTCTAAATGTTTTTGCAGCCTTAAGGATTTTTGAAGTTGCTCTAAAGTATAGAAATAGAAGAACAACCATTCCAGGACCCTGGAATCCGGAGTCTGTTTTTACCAACAGTTGTCCTTTAAAGTTATATTTGATTCCACCTCCAGGTACTTTATTTACTAACATCTTTTGCCTTGCTGCTAAAACAGTAAAGTCTGAAGTTCATTTTCAGGAAGGGCAGAGACAAAAAAGAGGAACAGCTGAAGAATGAAAAAAGCTACACAGTGGGAGAAGGAAATTCTTGATCTGACTTCTAAGCCCATGTCCTTCAGCATTAACACAGAAGAAACCCAGACAAGCACCTGTCTTTCTATTTTAAGACCATAGTCTTTGGTCCTTCTGCCGTCATTTAATTTCTTGCAGCATGGTTTTGTTTTACCCCATTGGGTTGACGGCTTTGAGTTTCACATTTCCCTTTCCATTCGATTTATCTGAATCATGTTAATGTTCCCTTCAAAACCCACAAAGTCACATTAACGCGCCACGTTTCCCAAATTAAATCTTAACATGTTCAGGACCTCCTGAAAATTGCCCTGCCCTATTTTCTAAAGCCACTCCGAATGTATAATCTCTCCTTGAATTAAGCAAGCCTGCTCTTCCTGGCTTCCTGGTCTTTGAATGAGCTCGCACACTGCTATTCCTCCCCGCACACTCTGCTCTCCACCACTGGTACCTTTCAGCAACCTTTCTCTTCTTTCTTTCTCTTTCTTTCTTTCTTTTTCTTTCTTTCTTTCTTTCTTTCTCTTTCCCTCCCTCCCTCCACCCTTTTTCTCTCTCTCTCCCTTCCTTCCTTCCCTCCTTCCTTCCTTCTTTTCTTCCTCCCTCCCTCCCTTCCTTCCTCCTTCCCTTCCTTCCTCCTTCCCTTCCTTCCTCCCTCCCTCCCTCCCTTCCTTCTTCAGTCTCCCCCTTCCTCCCTCCCTTTTGTTCTTCCTTTCCTCCTTTCTTTCAGTGGGCACCGTATGTCGTCCTCTGAGCCAGGCCCTAGAAATACAACCACAAGAAACTGACATTAACTCCTAACAATTTTCAGTGACTTCATTCACCCCTGCGTTGCTAAGCACTTGTGTATCCACAATTATTTTATTTTGCCTTTGGTCTTTAGATTTATTTGAATTTGTCCTTAATGTCCTGTGTTCTTTTGTTGTTTTCCTATGTGTCCTATTTCAGTAAGTTGCCTGTTGGATAACCCTGAAGCTTTTCTGACGGAGCTTTTTCTCCCAGAGTGATTAGCGTGGGGTTGCTCACACGCTCAAGCAATGCTGTTGCTTGACTGGTCCTTGAGCGACGTGAAGAGCGAGAAAGTGCTACGTCTTTCTGGTGATGCAGCATTTCACGTGGAGTTAGAAATAGCACGGCCCCTAAAGTATCGTTACGTTTACTTATTTTTATCGAAGAGTCAATGTGATAACTTTCTGTGACATGTTCTGTTACTTTTTTAGTTGTGTCGATGTTCCTTTCAGCTGGTCCTATAGCCCCCCTCCTCAGGAAGGTCTCCCCAGGAAAAGGACAAAAACTTCAGAGACACAGCTGCACTGATGGACGCTCAAGCCAACAATGGAGTTGAAACAAAGAAAGAGATCACCTGAAGACACCTTCCCTGCTAAGCAGCACACCCCAAATGGCGCAGTTGCAGGCAATAGAACTCTCAGAACAGGAGACCATGTTTTCAAGAACCAGACAAAATTTAACAGTGACATCTAGATTTCTAAAGAGCCAAGGACTTTCCCTTCCTTGTGTGTATTCCTCTGTTTGTATTTAAAATTCAGTGTGACATGCCTTTCTAAAATATTTTCCCGGGATGAGTATGCTCGTGAAGGCATTGATGTTTTTACAACAGAAAATTGCACACAGGTGTTCATGGGGTAAGGAACAAAATTAGTGCTATAAGAACATCGATTTTTAGCCACACACCGTTTGATCTTAAGAGTGACCTGAAGGAACATAAAGTACTTTCGAAATACCAAAGTAGTCAGAGGCAATCCAAAGGATAACATAGTGGACATTATCCCACCTGACACAGACCAGTCAACCATTCTTTTAATCCAGCAAAATAGGTTCGCTGAGACATGATCCCTGCCTCTAAAGAGTTTAAATTTAATGAGACCAAGAAACACAAACTTTTGAAAAGATAGTAACCAATCAGGTGCATGGATGTTAAGACCACAGTAAAACTCAAGAGATAATAAGCAAAGAGTTCAGAGGAGGTCACCATAGTCTGGGCAAACCTGGCCTGTTTAGGGAAGAAAGTTTCCAAAGGAGGAAAACACAAGATGAATCTTAAAGGATAGTAAGATTTAGGGGCACCTGGTTGGCTCCGTTGGTAGAGCATGCGACTCTTAATCTCAGGGTTGTGAGTTCAAGCCCCACATTGGGCGTGGAGCCTACTTACAAAAAAAGGGGGGAGAGGTATTAAATATTTAGATGAATGGAAAGGAAAGAGAGAATAGATTGCTTTAAATGAATGCAATGTGAGCAAAGCCATGGAGGAAGGAATCTATGTGGTGAATATTGGGAATTATGAGTATACGTGTCTAGTTGACATTGAATGCCAGCATACATAGACATATACGGTAAGGACTTCCCACACACACGTCCCCTCTCTCACCTTGGGTGTCACCTGGAAATACCATCTTATTTTCCACAAAAGCAAGTGGGAGTGATTGGTGGTAATATGAGAACTTACGATTTTTCTTTTCACTTAATAACAATTAGTATTTATCGAGGTCTTAATGTATGTTAAGCATTTGACGTATGAACGCGCTTAAGCCTACAGCTCAGAACAGCCCTGCAAGATAGGTACGATTATCCCTGTTTGGAAGCTAACAGTTAATGAGATTAAGTAACTTGCCAAACGCACAGGGTCCGCACTCAGAACTGTGACCGTAAATCTCATGATCTGAAGCACGAAGTCCCAATATTGTGGTCAGTGTTGCAGTGTTAGCACTTCCGTATTCCCCGATAGTTCTTTATGGTGAACAAATAGCTATGACATTCAGTTATCCCCTCAAATTTTTCAGTTTTCTGCTTAAATGACATTAGAACGATCGAAAGACTTTTCATAGGAGAAAACTGACAGAATTGGGGAAGAGAGCTTCTCAGCATTTTAGGCTTTTGTTTGTTTTTTTGCCAGACGTTGAGGAAACGGTTCGCCTTGTTCTGCACAAAATCTAAAATTCCTGAGGATTAATAAAGGAGGGGGGAAACTCAAAGGTCATCTGTTGCAACGTGCTTTTCTACAGACGGCAAATCAAAGTGTGAGTGGCTTACAGGAAGCTCACACATTTGAGTGTGGCAGAGCTAGGTCCAGAAACCAGGCTGCCCAGTCTCCTCTCTGAGGCTCTTGAACTACCCCACCCTGCCTACATGAAGTATGAACTTGAATTTGATCAAGGAAAGTGTTCTGTCTGGGTGATTCGGGGGGGGGGGGGGGACTGCGCCTAGCAGGTTGTTTCCACTTTGCACCTGTTTTGCTTCCCACCTCAACGTGAAAACTAGCCAGTTATGAACTGACATCTTCTGATGTAGACATTGTCAATGGTCCACCCCCAAAGAACACATAATGGCTCAAATTATGTGCACCATGTCTCCAATGCTATTCTTAAGTTATTTGGAATTCTTAGTTCACCTAAACCAATCGGGTCTTCTAATGAGCATTTCCTTACCCGATTTTATGCACAGTATGTATTTGTCAGTGCTTCTGCATGAATATTTATACACGACTGTTTCGATAGTCCTTATGTTTTTGAAAATATCAATGGTTATTTGCTATTTTAATCCTCACTTATCCATGTAACGAACTCAAGAATACTTCAGCCATAAAAAGCTAGAAGTGAGGAAATCTCACTCTTTTTCACCGGATCCTTCGCATTTAATTGGCATTTAGTAATGATTAATAAAGTGGTCAGCTGGATGACACAGTTCCCAAATGCAATTCTGTCTCGAAGGAGTCAGTTAAGCTGCATCTACTTAAGGACACACATCTAGACATTTGGAAGCACCTGAATATTTGTTGTAAATTTCCACTTCAAAATCTGGCATTGTCAGACCTAGACCTCCTTGTGGCTCAGGCCGTCCTGTTTTCAAAATGATGATTATTGGCCATATCCCACACAGTTCTCATTAAGTGAGTAGCCAAGCACAAAATGTGACTTTGTTGACATTTTCTGAGACTTTGTCGTATGTCCCTTGAATCCCCAAATAAAAGCAACGTTGCATCAACTGTGAACTCGTGTTGATTTCTTGGAAGAGCGTGCTCTCATAATTTGTTTGTTTTCACTAGTGTTTATCAAAGCTAGTTTCAGGATCCACGAGGAGCAATTAATCTGATGCGATGGGAAAACGTAAATTTAGAGACTGTTGCTAACAATCCCTTATTGCCTTTCAATAAACAGCCCTGTCATCTATCCAGGTCAGAAAGCAAGGTGTGGTCCTTGTCTTTTCTCCTTTCAACTGTCATGGCTAATCAATCAGGAAAGACATGTACCTTTTCCCTTCTTCTGTTTCCAAGTCCGTCTGCTTCTCTTCATCTTCTGCGCGACTGTAGTTAAGACAGCTCTCGTGTTTCACCTGGACGATGGCGGCATGCCTCCAGTTTTTCCCTCCACACCGCCAAGCAGCCGCCAGGGAAATCTCTCTAAACCACAAATATGGTCATATCACGCCACGGTTTCAAACTTTTCACGGCCTTCCCATTGCTCTTGGAATAGCGTGATACCTAAAGCCCTTCATGTTCTAGATCCTGGCCCCAACATTCCTCTCTGAACTCATTGAGTGACTGTCTCCCACTACTGTTCTAGGTTCTTGCCATACCTCTTTGCCATTTCTTAACATTCTCTTTACCTTCAGGGCTTCTCAAACACCTAAACCTTCTGCGTAGTACTTTTTCCGCTACACTTTCCAGATCCATCTCTTGTCCTGCTGGTCTCGTTCTGGAGGTCATTTCTTCTTGGAAATCTCCACCCCTGTCATCCACTCCCCTGACCTAGGGTGAGCGTCCTCAGGTAGGAGATTTCATAGCATTCTGTGCTCACTTCACCCAGATTATGATCATTTATGTGCCAGTCTCCTCCCTTTGGATGTGAAATGCTAGACCTGCCTTGTTGGGTAGTTGGATGCGGTAGCCGCTTGCCACATGTGGGCTACATCAATTTAAATGAACTAGCATTGAAGAAAATTCAAAATTAAAAATTCGGTTTCTCAGTTGCACTGGCCATATCTCAAGTGCTCGATAGTCAGATGTGGCCAGTGGCTACCCTGTTGAGCAGCACATATAGAACAGTTCAATCATTGATAAAGTTCTATTGGACAGTATGGTTCTGAAAGACAAGTATTGGGTTTTGTTTGTCATTTCATCGCCTAGACTTGCAGCCTTTTTAAACTTGTATTTGTTTAGGGGCGCCTGGTTGGCCCAGTAGGTTGAGTGTCCAACCTAGGCTCAGATCATGATCTCGCAGTTCGTGAGTTCCAGCCCCGTGTTGGCTCTGTGCTGACAGCTCAGAGCCTGGAGCCTGCTTCGGATTCTGTGTCTCCCTTTCTCTCTGCCCTTCCCCCCCTGCCCCCCCCGCCTCTGTCTCTATCTCTCTCTCTTTCTCAAAAATAAATAAACGTTAAAAAAAATAAACTTGAATTTGTTTAAAATTCATCTGAACCACAGAGCAAAAAATTGAGTGACTGTTTTTTCCCCAATTTTCCCAAGGATGATATGTAACTAAAATGATACTATATGCATAGGAGGGAAATTAATTCATGACATGTTAAGATGACCAGGATATAGAGATTTAATTCTAGCATAAAATCCTCATCGAGAAAGTTGATGACGGGCTATCCTAGTGCGTGGCGCAATGTAAGTACTTCATAAACATCTGTTGAATGAATGCATGACACATTTGGATTTTTAGACATCTCAATCTTACTCATTTTCACCTAGCTGCATGGACTCATGTAAGAGACACGTCTTTAGATTCCGGAGGGCCACTTCTCAGGAGGATGTGGTGATAGATGAGGTCCTCACTTTCATCTCAAGGAGAGTTGAACTGTAGCAGGGCCATGGGATTGCCCGTTATTTCGCTTTCCTTCATTGTTTACACCGGCAACCAGTAGTAAAGAATTGAGTTCCTAGTCAGTGAATAAGATCAAAGTGAAAATGCTCAAAGTAGATACCAAATTTGATAAGCCCTCTTTCTCTTAGGGATTGGCCAAAGGGCACTAAAAATGTTGATCCTTTCCTGAGCACCTACTATGTCTGAGACATTTTGTGAGGTCCCGAGGATACAGGAAGTGACAAGACAGACACCGTTCCTATGCTCAGAGTGAAGCATTAACGTTATTTCAGTTCCTCTCCCTGCCTTGTACCCAAAGCAGGAGTTCTCAACATTGACTGCGTATTGTAACCCCCTGGGGGGGGGGGTTTAAAAAATACCGATACCAGCGTCTTTCCCCCAAAAGGCTCTGAAATAACTGGTGTGGGGATGGCCTGGGAACCGGGAATTTCGTAGAGCTTCCCGGGTGACTGTCACGTGCAACCAAAGTTGAGAACTATTGATTTATCGGGACATAATCTTGGAGTGAGCTCAGAGATTAAGAGCTTTTGGTATTGATAATTAAAAGCCTATTTGAATCAAAAAGGGAAACTGTAAAGTCTTCTGCCTAACATATCTACATTCTACCTTTTATTGCTCAGAATATAAGCTGGTACTTAAGAGTCACTAAGTTGTCTGGGTCAAACAGCCAGTTTATGACTTAGGTAAGACCCGATCCCGTGCTCTTTGATAACACCATGCTCTTTCTGCTCCGCTGAGCTCTCTCAGGGAAACAGAAAATACCATCATCTTCAAGTCAAGAGACAACCAGCATCCACCACGGCCATAATTTTTTAAAGCAAGAATTGGAGTTGGACCAATTTGATCCCATGGACTCACAGCTTTCTGCTAATCAAAAGTCAGCACCATAGATTCATTTTGTTAGAGTGCAACATCTTTTTGGGGGGAAAGCATACAACATTCTATATATAATTGTAAAGAGAGAGTTCAGGTTCCCAGGGGCCATAACCACAGTCTCACAAATTCAGAAAATCAATATGCATGCGTTCAACTCCACATGTAACCAGGAAAGACATTTTGCCTTTAAACTTGAACTACTTAATGGCAAAAATGGTAGTAGGAGGAGAAAATAAGAGTGCATTGTGCTCCCACATTTTCTGTCTCCACCCACCTTGTCACAGGACATTCCACTGAGTTGAACGTTTCACAGCACAGGTAAAAACTTCCAGTCCGTCCCCATGAGAAAAGCTGACTTTAAGAAATAAGTACCATTAAAAAAAAAGTTACCCCTCTTAGCTACCACCCGGTTTTAGATTCGGCTCCCAGATCAAGAGAATCCAGGAACCAGAGTCCCCTCTTCTTCGTCCGTGGAAGACCACAGAGTGAAAAATGTGCCTCTCCATTTTTTAAGGTTGTCAAAATAAAACTCACGTTCCCATACATCCTTCGAAACATACTTCAGTGTTTGAGAGCCTACACAGTTGGGAAATTCTCTTTTATTTCGATCCCAAATCCCTCACGCTGTAGTTTAATCCCATTTTCTGTTGTTCCCTGTGGAGAGAAAGAACGGCTGGTCTCCGTTCTCTCTAAACTCAATTCCTTCAAGTCCTTAAAGACACCTACCACCCAGCCTTCTCTTCTCTGGAATAAATAATAACAGTTCCCATCAGGAAAATGTCTCTCTCGGATTGTGCATATTCGCTGCCATATCACATATATTCATGCTTCTCACATAATGTTCATAACCAAAACAAGCCAAGGCCAAGAGCAGAAACAAGCTAATGTATCATTGTTTTCATGAATGAAGTTACAGATCCAATAATAGATGATGAATACATAGCTGCGAACGATAATCTTGCAATAATTATGTGCCCAAATTATCATAATTTCTTTTAGAAAGTATTGGCGATCTGTTGCTTTTGGAGAGGTGAATTAAAAATTCGGTGATTAGGTTTCAATTTCTTTCATGCAAGTTCTCCCCATGCCCTGCAATGGAATATTCCA
Organism: Herpailurus yagouaroundi; assembly: GCF_014898765.1. Lineage (NCBI taxonomy): Eukaryota > Metazoa > Chordata > Mammalia > Carnivora > Felidae > Herpailurus > Herpailurus yagouaroundi. Next base: position 13,807,696 of record NW_024412402.1, on the reverse strand, counting down.
TTCAGCATTCCACAGCAGGAGCCACCATTGCTTTGACAAAAATAGATACAGTATTGGAACGTTCAGTCAATGGAGTAATCCAATTGTCTGAACATTCTTTTCTGCTTTGTCATTTACATTTTAATAAATCCCAGAATATGTCAAGCCGTGTCGAGTTGTACCAAGTGTAGCTAATAACATGCAGTTACCAGATGCAATGAGGAAATCGTAACATGCAAGCCCTGAAATGCATCAACATTTGGTTTGTGTATATTTTTAGGTTCCGACATTTAAATAGGGACACTCTTAAAAATAAAAATGGATATTTAGCAAAATCCTTGCTATTATCAACATTCTGTTAGTATATTCACTTTTCATAAAGGAAGCTATAGGGAGGGGATGCTGTACTTAATTGATCTCGGAATGTTGGCATCTGTTAACCACAAGGGTGACCCCATATCACCAGCAGAATCTGGAATGTTAAATCGTCATCTTATGCCTATTTTTCTCCATTCAGGAGGCTCTCCATTCACTGCCTCTCCATTCAGGAGGCTCAAATAATCACATTTTAAAGTCACTTGACATTCCACAAGGCCAAGATTTGAGGCAAACCAGTCCTGAGAAAGATTGTGTGTGTGGGGGGGCGATTAGTATTATTGTCGATCACACCTAACTTATCCCATACCTATATTGACCACTGACTATTTCAACACTTTGAGAGATTTATTATCCTGACAGAACCCCCTGAATTTTATAATAGGGCAGAGCTGTAACGATAGCGGAGTGGGTCTCAGCATATTAGGGATCCCTAGACTGGTATGTGCCTGGAGAGGAGGGTTCTTCAAGGATGAGATGTGTGGAGTCATGTAAGAGACACGTCATTATTCAGATTATTCCGTACTAGCAAAAACTCATGTGGGCTATGAGGCTAAAATTCAGCTCTGGTTATCTCCTTTGTATCTAATTCCCTAAGTCACTCAAATTAGCACATCACAAAACTCTCATGTGAAGCCTCTTCTCTCAAACTTCTGATACATACCTTGGGTTGTCAGTTGCCAAAGGGCCAGTGTTATTTTCGGACATCAGGTAAATCTGATTAGTGTTATACTTCTAATAAACTCAACAGTTAAAAGGAACCAGTTGGTTTTTGCTGATGTATAGAGCAGATTATATGCTTGCCGTAGGGACTGTGAGCAGTACACCCCCATTACCACATGGGGTCAACTATGGTGTTGAGGAGAATGATATCATAGCTTAGAGCAGTGCAAGGGAGAAAACGAAAATGTGTTGGCATTGCATCGCCCAAGTGAGGTCATCAGCATTTCCTGAGTCCCGGAGTTTTCTCTTACTCTGCCCACAGTGCGATGACTGATAGATTCAGGGGAAAAGTATGACCTAGCCAATAGTAGAATGATCACCATACCTTGAAGACCCCTAGACAAGGATCCTTTACAACTTTCCCATTCACTTAGAATATGACCGAACACTTGCTCTCATAAAATACTACATGATTATAGAATAATGGTTTACAGCTTTGGATTGCACTGGATTGAATCTATCAACTAATGATCTCAGCCAACATTAGGGAGAATTTTAGAAGGTATGCCAGAGAGTGAAGGTTGAAGGGTGCAGCTGACAGTTTTATTTTCTTGAATAAAGGTCCCTGTTCTAGATCGAACTCAGTCAGTAATTATTTCCTTCAAAATATCTGGAGATGACTTAGCTCTTCTTAGTTGACTTGTTCTTGCTTTGCAAGATCTTGAAAGTAAATGTGGTAAAGTGTTTTAAGAAGTCCTTTCTACTTTTAATATTCTCTCCTTCTCTATTAACTTTTGACACTGTAACTACAATGTGTCTTGACGAGGGTCTCTTTGGTGTCATCTTATTTGGAACTCTCTGGGATTCCTGGATCTGGATATGGGTTTCCTTTCCAACTTAGGGACATTTTTAGCTATTATTTCTTCAAACACAACTTCTGGCCCTTTTCCCCTCTCTTCTCCTCTGGGACCCCTCTAATGTGAATATTAGTCCATTTGATATTGTCCCATCGGCCCCTTAAGCTATCTCCACTTTTTTTCGTTCTTTTTTTCTTTTTTGCTGCTCTGATTGGGTGAGTCCCACTGCCTTGTCTTTGAGTTGACTGATTCTTTCTTCTGCTTTGCCCAGTGTGGTGTTAACCACCCCCCGAGTCAGTTTAGTTACTGTCTTTTCAGCTCTGTAACTTCTGTTTGATACTTCCTTATATTTTTCATCTCTTTGTTGAAGTTTTCTTTTTAAAAATTTTTTTTTTCAACGTTTATTTATTTTGGGGACAGAGAGAGACAGAGCATGAACGGGGGAGGGGCAGAGAGAAAGGGAGACACAGAATCGGAAACAGGCTCCAGGCTCTGAGCCATCAGCCCAGAGCCTGACGCGGGGCTCAAACTCACGGACCGCGAGATCGTGACCTGGCTGAAGTCGGCCGCTTAACCGACTGCGCCACCCAGGCGCCCCTCTTTGTTGAAGTTTTCATTGCGTTTGTCTATTCTTCTCTTCAGCTCAGTGGGCATCTTTATGACCAATACTTTGAACTCTTCATCAGGCAAATTACTTATCTCTGTTTCATTAGCGTTTTTTTTTTTCCTGCAGTTTTATCTTGTTCTTTCATTTGGAACACATTTCTGCTTCTTTATTTTGCTGGTCTCCCTGCACTGGTTTCTCTGCCGTAGATGAAACAGCCACCTTCCAGTCTTGAAGGAGTGGCCTCATATAGGAGGTAAACCTTGTTGTTCAACCCTACCTGGCTCTTTGTTGTCTCTCAAAACTTTGTGCTTGTCCGGGAGCCTACTATATTTTTAATAGCTCCAGAGGCCTCCTTTACAGAAAGACTGGGGAGAGAGGGGTGGTATACCTTAGTCTGCTGTAGGCACAGTGCCTGGGGATGGCATTCTGCCAAGAACCATCTCTCTGACTGCCACAGTCCTATGGGACCTAGGAATGCAAATCCCCTTGGCCACCAGCACCAGGCAATCAAGATTACATCCCACTGGCTTTTAACTCCCCAGGCTAATAGAGGAGAACAGGGATGCACATGTTATTTAAAAATTAATATGGTTTTACACGATGCACTTTTGATGCTTTCTTGGGCCAAATGTCCTTTTGGAATCAAGCTCTATAGGCTTTCAATGATAAAGAAGCCACAAGGGCCATCTTGTCTATCTGTTGCTTAAATTGTCTCTGTTAGCCTATCACGGACTACTTTGTGGATCAGCAGTCCCACCTGTGGACAACTCAGATCGTTTAAGTACCTTCTCCTTACACTGAATCACAGGACACTCGTCCGTCTTTCTTGGACCCATGGATCATAGAGTGCAAGTCCAGTTCTCTTCCGCCTGATTCATCTAGGTATCTTCTACTACAGACACCGAAGGGAAGAAATCCTGTGCTTTCTAGAATCTTCTTTTCTCCAGGCCACATGGCCCTAGCACCTTCCCTTAGCCCTTCCGTGGCATTATTTCCAACATCTTCATCATTCTTGTCAGTCTCCACCCTCCCGTTTGTCTATCCGCCATTTAAAAGGAAGGACTGAATGCAATTTTCTAGCCGCGCGCTGACCAATGGAGAGCAGAATGTGGTGATCGCTTTCCGAAAAATGATTTTTCCCCCAAGTACGAGGTTTCTATGAATAAAGCTTCATATTAATCTTCCTGGCAACCATGTAGCAGTGTTGACCCATATCATCTCACTCTCTGTTAAAACACTTACGTCTATTCTGTACGTGCTGCTGTCAAACACCATTTTTCTCATCCTTCGGTTCAGCCCATTATTCTGTCTCATGGTATCTTTTTTTGATCTCAATTAAGATATCTGCTATGTTAGATATTTCTCTGAAAGTCATCGTACTCGCATTTTTGACTCAAACTTTCCCAAAGGAGATCTCAGGAAGCCTTGTCGAGCGACTTGTGGAAGTTAGAATTCCCAGTGTCATCTCCCAAAACTATCAGTCTAATAAGTGTCAAAGAAACACGTGGAGTTAATCGGGCACCCTTTAAACATGTTGTTGTTGTTGTTGTTTGGTCTCATATTTCCATTATTACCTTTACATGTTTTCTTAACAACTAGTGATGCTGGGAAGTAGCTATCTGGATGAATGATGAAAGGGAAAGGGAAAGTTGGTTTGGGATCAATATTTTGCATCAGGCCATCAAAAGAGGGACCTTTTGTATGTGAAAATTTGAGCGCACTAATGCACGTGTTGATGTTTTAAATAACTGGCTTTTCTTTGTTCTTGCTCTCTTTGGGTTGATAGACAACCTTCCTTGAGAGAGGAGCTTTTGGGTAAAAGGAATTGGAAATCTTTTGTCCGTAGTATATCAAGATATAAATATGTCAACTCATCTTTGCCCTTATGTCTTCCACATAATAAAGTAAAAGTAAATGTGACCAAAAAATACTTGGTCCCTCATTGTAGTAACAATTCTCTGTAAGACGAGAGGGAGTTATACAAGGTGAGTCTGGCCTGGCACTTATTCAGGAGTTTGGCTACCAAAGTGCCTAAAGATCCATAACCAGGCATTTCAACTCAATTCAAACTGTTCAAATGAATTGAAACTCATGATAAAGCAGTTCCACAATCTGGCCCCAGAGGACAGAATTTTTAGCAAGGCTCCAGTACACTGTGCTGTTGGATGGTAATGTTATCCAGAAACACTGGAAGTCTTCATTCTTTTTCTCTTTCCTTCTGTGTGGAGACTGGGAATTCTTTCTCTGTGCTCCATTTTCTTTCCCTGTTTCCTTTTTTCTCTCCCCTTCCTTCCTCTTCCATCTGTCCTTTTCTCTGTGTGTCTTTTTCTTTCCTGTTTTTTGGTTGGCATTTCTCTCTCTCTCTCTCTCTGCCTCAAACTGATTTTCTAAAAAGTTATGGCTCTTTCCACTAATTGTGGACTATTTCAGAATCAGTACTACTTGAGTTTGGTGTACGTATGGTGGCTTTATTTCTCAGGCTACTGTTCCCTTGGGACTCCATCTTTGAATAAACATATGTTAACATTTAATCTAAGGATACCACCACATGTAGTTGTCAGGGGTCTGAACTTTCCATGAAAGAGAAGGAAAGAGAAAGAAAGAAAGAAAGAAAGAAAGAAAGAAAGAAAGAAAGAGAAAAGAAAGAAAAAAAAAGAAAGAAGGAAAGACAGAAAAGAAAGGAGCCCTCTCCGAATGGCTTCCGTGCTGTCTTGCCCCCAAGTTACTTTCTTATTTTCATCTATCACTATCTGGTAGCTTTGACCAGGGAAGGATCCACTCATCCCTTCTTTCCTGTTCCAAGGCTGACATCACTCATTTTCATTACTCGCCTTGAGACGACTACTCCGATTCTCTAAACGGTTCTTACCCTGCAATGCGCATCAGAATCATCTCGAAGGGCTGTTGAACCACAGATTGCTGGGTCCCATCCCCAGAGTTTCTGGCTCTGTAGGTCTGGGGCAGAGACCCAGGACTTGCATTTCTATCAAGTCCTCAGGTGCTGCAGATACTATTAGTCCTGGGACCACACTTTGAGAACCACGGCTCTAATCCTAAACCATCATTTCACTCTCCTTTGACCGTTTCTCTAACGGGATAAATAATACCAGTTCCTTTCATCTTCCTTAGTAGCATCTACTTCTAGAACTTTTAATTATCAAGTGGCTCTTCTTTCAACTATTTCCAAGTCCATATTTTGCTGGATGGCCAGAACCGGATGCAGACTCTAGCTGATCGGGACATAATAAAAATAACAACCCTTTATATTCCGATGATGGATTTCTCCCAAAGGGTTGGAGCCGTACTTTCTCATCTGTTATCTTGTGCGTTTGCATACTATCCATGCATTCTTATCTCATTTTGGTAAAAGAGCCATTTGAGGGAACATATATTGGGCAATTCCTTATGAAAATATGTAGGACAAGACTTGAACTCAGCTTTCCTGACTCCTCGGTCACAGCTCTCTTTGAATTCGTGAAGGATTTGTTTAATTCCTAAAATCTAAAATCCACTTCAGCTCGTGGGATCAAGATGCCTATTTGATCTATTAACACACTGTCCAAAAAAATGAGAAAATTGCTTCATTTTGAGCAAAAGTTGTCATTGGCTGTTCGTACACCAACCAAGCCTAATTTAGAGAGTTGTATTCAACATGAACATTTAAAACCCTTTGACCTGGAGTTTAATTTTTGTGTTCACAAATAAAAGCATTTAACTGCGAACCACCTTTGGCTTTCGGTTCACTAAACTTACTAATTTTGGCGTAGTCTGTCGCCCAGTTTTTCCTGTGGTAGCCAAATAGCCTTCTGCCTGGTTCTGCAAATGGGTTATGACATTGTGTCATCGTTACGATCTTGCTATTCACAAGAAGATTGGGAATTTTTACTTTTGTCACTGATCTGGTTCTATGCGCTACATGTTTCCAAAACAAACGTGGGAAAGAGATTAGAGGGAAAGCAGTTCTTCAACACACCAATTTCATTATTTACATTATCTCAAAGTCCTGTAGCTCGTGAAGCCCCATGGTCTTCTCTCGGCCCTGCTTACATCCTTTCCCATCTTCCCATCCTGACAAAGAAAATGAAGAGTCTCACTGTTTATGAAACAATAAAGCTGGATTAGATGGGTTTTTAAGGGTCCTATTGTTTGCCCCTAAACCATTGTTGCAAAAGTGAAAGGCTCCAACTGTTCGTCTGACGCACAAATGGCCATCAGCAAGGTATTAGAAGGAATCTCATTTACTACCACCAAGGAAATAAATAACACCAATGGACCGAGTGTCTTTCATCCGAATTAGACTAACCAAATCAAGTCAAATCATTAGAATACATTGTTCCCAATTATATATAAATCTGCCTTGTAAACAGCCACTTACCGGCATGCCCAGAGCGATGTAACGCTTTATGCTACACCCACCGTTTAAAAAATTGTAGAATTGACTGGCAAAACATTTTAATGGGCTGTTACATATTTTGTACTTAATGCACTCAATAAACGTTAATTGTGGACCTACTACATTTTGGGAATACAGGGATGAATAAACACTGAGCTTGGTCCTCAAAGTGCTCACCTAGTAAGGGGAAAGAGACGTGTAAAGAAATGAATGCCCTTCTCTGGTTCTAAACTGCACTCAATTCCAGGAAAATCAATGGTCTGAGTTTCAGCCTGATTTATGCGTGGGTGAAAAAAAGATGAAGAGACTAGAGAAAATATCCAGAGGAAAGTAATAGATGAAAATTTACATAAAGGTTCATGTCCATCGCCATCCAGTGACTTTCTCCAGTAAGTGCAGGTTTTGGGGTAAGCAAAATATAATAGGGAAGATGGGGCCATGCAGGTGAACATTGTATTCCAAAGTCAAATAGAAATGGTTTTTAGACTATCTAGAATGTCATAGAATCTAGACTATCTAGAATTGTGATCCCATTCTGTCTGTTCTTATGGATAATTATGTACATTAAAAGTATTTGCAGGGGAATCCCTAGCAATGGGGAAACATTTATTCTTCGAATTATGTTTCTATCTCAAGAGAGTCCATTTCCTTAGGTAATAATACATTCTTTCCTCTATACAGCAAGATGGTTTGACTGACTCACATTTAGCTGAACACATGTCAAGGATACACATGGATCCACCCACACTTTCTTTAAACAATGTGCTCATCTCCTTTAAACAGTGGCATTTGCCAACTGGACCTAGGCTGGACTGAGATCATGGTACTGATGAAGGTGGACAAGAATTTGTGGAGTAAAACGAAGTGGTGTATTTAGAGATTGAATTTACAACCTTATGAATACAAAGTCCAATCCAGCTGATTGTAGAGCCTGATAATGAATAAGATTATCTTCTCAGTTTTCATTTTCCAATATCTTCTTTAAAAAGGCACAACCCAGGGTGCCTGGGTGGCTCAGTCGTTAAGCATCTGATCATAAGGTGATGATCTCATGGTTCGTGAGTTCGAGTCCCACATTGGGTGAACATGAGCCCCACTTTGGGTGAGCCCTGCTTCTCTCTCTCTCTCTCTCTCTCTGCCCCTCGCTCACTTGCGCCCTCTCTCTCTCCACCCTCACACAACACACTAATTGAGATGAAATGCTGATTTTAAGACCCCCAAGGTGGATCAAAGAGACCGTCTTCAGACCTTTAAGCGAGAAGAGACTGTGGGTGTCAAGTCTATTACATGTTCAGCTGGGGGACTCTGGAAAGGAAATGATAACCCTCTCTTTCTCCTGAAGTTTATTTATTTTTGAGAGAGGGGGAGGGGCAGAGAGAGAGAGCGGGACAGGGGTCCCAAGTGGGCTCTGTGCTGATGGCAGAGAGGCCAATGTCAGGCTGTCAGGTTCACAGGAACCTTGAGATCATGACCTGAGCTGAGGTCAGATGCTTAACCGACTGAGCCACCCAGGTGCCCTGAAATGATAACCGTCTTAATGCTAGTGCTGAGAAAAACTTCAGAGGTAGCTTTTGAACCCTAAAAGGGAGCCATACAGTAAACCAAGTCGCCTTTTCCCAAAGTGACTCATTTTTGCCTTTTTAAACGTATAACTCGTTTCCATTTCCAGCCTTACTCATCATCTTACATTCTCCAAGATTTTTTGCAATCATGATTGTCATAATCATCTTTTTATTAGCTAATAACCACAAGTAATTCACCTTTCCTACTGATGGTTTTTGTTTAAAAGTTATGGTATCAGGAACTTTTACAGATTTGGTATCAGGCTCCGAAAATTGGCATTTCTTATGTGTGGGATCAGTTTGGGATCAAGGCATTGCTGAGTTCTGATTGGCCAATTTGCTTATGGTCTGATTGCCACTCAGTAATGCCCATTCACAAAAGCATGGGATGAGTTAATCATGCCCGCAGCGAGGCATGCTTGCGTGCTTTTTATTTTCTGTGTAGCTTATAATCACTTTTTCCTACATCTGGCTAAATATCGGACCATGGAAGCTCTGCGTATGCCAAAGAGCAAATGCTCCAAATATGTGCACATTTATCTTCATTGCCTAATTGCCCCTTTATGAATAAAGCATTTGCATATATAGTGACTTTGTGTGAGACCAAGCACTGTTTATTGGGAGCCAGTAGAGCTCTGATAGAATTGCAAGCATCGTTTGTGACGTTGGGTAGAATTTTGTCCAGTATTATCCCACTTAGTAGGGCCTGTGCCTGGCCCTTAGCTTTGTCACATGTCTCCTCTCTTTGGGACCTCAGGTTCAGCTCTCTGTACCTATCTAAAAAATAACTGATATATTACTGCTTCTTTAAGGTATTATTTAATAAGGTGGGTTCTTCCCCTGGGCTTTAGTGCTCTAATAAAGGAACCTCGGACACGGAAATGACTTAACATCGCAGAGAAGAGTTCTCCCATGATAGGCTTTCTGGCACCAAGGCAGACTCGTGGGGTGAAGGGGGGAACTAGGCAGGCTAAGTCACTTGCAATCATGTCTCCCACCACCATTTGCCTGAGAATAACTGCTGAGCAGCTAAGCTTATGTCTTCCGTACCCACGGCTTTGACTTTCTACACTCTTTGTTCTCAGTAATCTGAACACTCTGTTTCTTCCACCTGCCTTCAAATTCAAAGCCACTGAAGTTTAAATAGTGCTGTCCCTAGAAACGGGGCCCTTCACTCCCGTTAGGCGTTTCCATCGTTGGGTCAGAAGAGCCACACGAGGTCGTTAAGCCCACACAGAGAGGTGGAAAAAAGTTTGCTACTTGTTGGGAATGTACAGGACGTCTCTCAGAACCCAAGGATGCCATTCTGGGCCTTAAAATGTTCCCTGTGGATATTGACTAGTCAATGCAGCGTCCTAGAAGTTCTCGATGCACCTTCTCCCTTTGCGTTTTCAATTTTTTTTAAAGTTTTTATTTATTTATTTTGAAAGAGAGATCAGGGGAGGAGCAGAGAGAGAGGTAATGAGAGAGAGAAGCCCAAGCAGGTTCCACACCGTCAGCTACGAGCCCCATGTGGGGCTCAAACTCCCCAACCATGAGATCATGACCTGAACCAAAGTCGAGAGGCAGACACTTCACCGAGTGAGCCACCCAGGCGCCCCTGCCTTTTCAGTTCTGAAGAGCTTCGACTTCAGGCATGGACCACCCAAGTCGGCCATACAACTCCACCTGTCTTCTCCCAGAACCTTTAGCTATCCCATTTTCTTTCATAAGTTCACCTGGAAGTATGTTTGTACATGAATATCCAGCCAGAGCCAGAGGCCACAGGCAAACCAACATGAACGCCTCACATGTAAGTCCATCCAGCCCTTACTCTTCTTTGCTTCTGTCACCTTGAGAAGGGTGACCACATTCAGGAGGGTGACATCATACCAGTCCAGGACCTAGGCACGGACACATGCAGTCTCATGAAAGGCCATGTCAGGATTGCCTTTGGTCACACCGGTTCAACTTCTAAATGCAAGTTGTGTAACTGCAAACCAAAAATGCTTGTTGGTCGAAGATTTGTAGAATTTATTTGAGACATCCAGGATGGCGATTGATGGTAGACTCATCATTTCCTCCTTTTTGCCTTGTGTTTGTATTTCGCTACTTGTTCAGGTTTATTATTTATTCATTGAGCTATTTTTCTCCCCCTCTCAGCCATCTCTCTCTCCTCTTTTATCATGTGCTTCTCTGGACCATTCTTCTTACTGTCTGCCTACTTTGCCGCATACGCTCAAAATTATTAGCGCTGATGCTAGACCACTTGCCATCCTCATGCAGGCTGGAAACATCTGATTGCAGGGTAGAAATGCCTTTAAATGGCCATTCTATTCAGTCCCCGGCTGTCAAGTCACTACTCTGTCCACGGTCAACTGCTATCATCATTCACATCTGAATAGAAACACCGATTCCTCAAGGAAGGCTTTCCTGACCTCCCCCCAATTAGATCTTGTCCCTTTGTTTGTGTTCTCATAACTGGCTTTAATGTTTTGCTTTATAATATTCATGGCTCACGATTATATCTTTGGGCAATGATTTGACCACGTATGTCCTTTCCATAGGACTATGAGCCTCAGAGAGGAGAGATGTGTATGTCTCTCTCACCACAGCATCCTTCCGTCTTTGTTCGACACGTAGCCCATTATAGGCGTCGATACGTGTTAATTCGTAGTTATTATTATTATTAATACTAAAGTCTATGGTAAGCCCTGGAAAACAAAAGCTGGCTATAGGTAAAGGATTGATAAATTTACCTACCTTTTCCATCAATCATCCATTCATCCATTTGTTCACTCATTCATTCAGTACAGGTGTCAAAGAAATAACACAAATATATATTGCTTGACCACTCTGTTTAAGTACCTTTTCAAGCAAGTAAGGGTAAAAGTTTTAAAAACCCTTCCCGTTGAATGTACCTGTAATTGCACAGGAAAGACAGGAAGACACAGAAAGGATTCTAATACAGAGGAGAGACTGCTAAATGCCCAAGAGCTTAAGAGCCGTAACGTGGAGGCCTCGGGACAGCTTCACAGAGGACGCTGCCTTTAGCTGAGCCTCGAAGGCCATGAACAACTTGCACAAGTAGAGGTGGAAAGAAATCGTGCTCTAGAGGGAGAGAAGGGTGAGACCAAAGTTTGTGACTCTATCCTTCGAATGCCATGAGCGTGTACAGGCAACAGCTGGTACCTTAGTGATCTTGAAAGAGACGTAAAGTAGAAAGTGGATTTTGAAAGAAAGTCCTGGAAGGACCTGTATGCTCAGCACAGGGGCTTAGATTTTATTCTTGGGCCAGTGGGAGCGGTTGGAGGCACGTGGGCTTGATGATCTCATCCGAACGGTGTGTTGGGAAAATTAATTGGGTATCACTGTGTCTCGTGGTTAAGTTGGCTGTTGTGCTTATCTGGGCAACTTCCTCTTCAATGCTTGGGTCCCTGTCCCTGTGTTTCAGTCTCCGGGGGCCTGGGCTCCAACTCCTGCTGCCCGTGGGTCAGCTGCTGAGTTTCCCTGGTGCTGGTTACCTGCGGTCTGAAACTCTGCTTATCACCTGCAGGGGCTCAACTGACCCATTTAGCCTTGGTCTCTCAATAGATGGACTTCTCGTGACACATCTTATGAGCCGGATCTTATTTCCATGGTCAGATGAGGAATCCGAGGCTTCTAAGTGGCTGAACTGATTTTCCAACCCAGGTCTCCTGATCCCCGCTCTGTAGCTCTTCCCGGTCACAAGTTCCTAATCTCTCTTAACTTTAATGAAAAGGCTGAGTACAAATCAAACCACGACAGCTAAAATTTATTGAGATTTGATTTTACCTTCTATGGGCAGACACTGTTCTAAGAGCTTTAGAATCCTTTAATGACCACACACACACACAAAAAATCTTTGCGAGGTAGATACACCATTGTTCGTTTTACAGATGAGGCAACGGTAATAAGAGAATTTAAGTAACGTGCCTAGTTATGAAGCTACTAAGCAGAAGAGTCTGGACGGAAGCCCTGACAGTCTTGACTCTCAAGCCTGGGCTTTACGGCTGTGTTGTTGCCTCCAAAGTTAACAGATATACACACACCCCTGAACGCACAGAGCCATTGTCCCTTATACAGTAGGTGCTGCATAAATGCTGCTATCAGTTTGCTCTCAGAACTCAGCTGATGCTGTGCGCCCCCCACTGGCACCAATTTTGTGGTCTGTGATTTGTTCTCCGGATGCTCACACACAAGTGGCTATCCCGAGATTAATGGCCCTACAGCTGTGCATTCGTGTTAGTCCCTCACCTGCTGCCCTCGCTAAGGGTCTGTCCTCACTTCCCAACCCGGCCTTCCCGAATTCAGTCTTTCTTGCTGCGGTGAATTGTGGACGGCCTTTGCTCTTCTACTCTCGCAACTGACGTGGTCTTTGGAAGAGGTCCGCGAAACCAGTTTCTGGAGAAGGAACCTTTCAGGAACCCCTACCTTTCTTAGCAGCATCATATGGCTTCCGAGAAGTCCCTTAAAAATTCAACAGAAAGTATCGCACGAAAAAGGGGAAGAGAAGTGGCTATTGCATACCTGCTGGAGTGTGCTGGGGACTTTGCATTTTTACCCACGTGTCTTGGAAAAGGAAAGACGCCCACAGTCACAGCGAGTAGGCAGAGCTGCAGCAAAAGCCTAGGTGCGTCTGACTGCAAAGCTCATCCGTTTGATCACCGAATATGTCTTAAGGGCCTCCTCTGGGTGAAACACTCTGTTAGGCCAGGGAGATGGGTTAAGCGAGCAAGATGGGCTCGACCCCTGCCTGACAGGAGCGCTCCGTCCGGCAAGGAGAACAGATCATCGAATGAATAACAGCACGGGTGTGTGCGAGCTACCGGGGCGGAGGAAATGCAGTCGACGTGCCCCTTCTCCGTATTCCACAGGTGGGGAAAACGCAAGCCTTACACTTAACACGTGGGTATCACATCAAAAAAAAAAAAGCATTTTCTCCCCTCCAATCTCCATTCCTCCCCTTTTTACTCCAAGTTGCCAAGGAGTCTATTTGAACAACCGAGTCTCCTCATGGTTTTGCAAAAGCACCATGACATCTACTGTTGGAAATTTTAAAACTATGAACGGGTTGTAGTCCCAGGATGATAGAAGCTTGGGAAGAAGGTCGATGGCAGTCGGCAAAGTAGATGATGCTAGAAAATTCCAGGCCAAGCTTGCAAAGAGGGTCAGTTTCAATACACCAAGCTCCCTCTGCATGAGTGGCCAGGGAGAGCCAGCAAGCATGGGGCGGTGCCTTGGTGAGGGCAGCGTCGAGCCGCGGGCCGTGAGAGGGGTTTGCGCCCTGGTCCTGTTTACAATTTGTCTGAAGCTTCTTGAGCTCAGCCCAGCCAGATGGACTCTTCCTCTCAAATATCAGACCTGATCTTTTCAAATAAAACGGTACAAAGCACATTAAAAGCTTTGATCCAAATGTTTACTTTGCATTTGTATGTGTTGGGGGAAACGGGGACAAAGGAAGGATTTATTAGGCCTTGCTGTGGGTGGCCACACAGCCACTGGGCATGTCAGAGGGAAATGGAGAGTGCTCTGAGCTGACACGTACTGGGTACACGTCAGTGCTCAGATACTCTGATGCCCCAGCTAAAGTCCCTGGACTTGCTCTGTGGGCCTCAAACATTTCAATCTTCTTGTCCACAAGGGGGGAGGTCTTGAGTTAGGAGCCCTTGGGGTATAGCTGGTCAGCCCCTCCCTCTGCCTTAGGGCAGGTCAGAGCCAGACACCTTTCTTGAGATGCTTCTAGAAGTTTCTCAACATCTGGGTGGCACCCCCTTTCTTTTGCATGAACATCTCATGCTTTAAAAGTATTTCACATAGGGGCGCCTGGGTGGCTCAGTCGGTTGAGCGTCCGACTTCGGCTCAGGTCCCGATCTCACGGTTCGTGGGTTCGAGCCCCGCTTCGCGCTCTGTACTGACGGCTCAGAGCCTGGAGCCTGTTTCGGATTCTGTGTCTTCCTCTCTCTGTCCCACCCGTTTGCACTCTCTCTGTGTCTCTCAAAAATGAATAAACGTTAAAACAAATTAAAAAAAAAAGCATTTCACATAAATTCACTTACTTGACCTACAGCCTTCTGAAACAGGTGGTTAGGACACATAGCTTCTCTCCCCCTCTTCCTCCTTCCCTCTCTCGCTTTCTCTCTCTCTCTCACACACACACACATACACCAGACAGATATTTCTGCTACACAGATTAGAAAGCTGGCAGTTTTGACTGCAGGGAGGAGGACCACTTTCAACAAGTGATCTCATTAATCTTCTTAAAAGTCCCATGAAGTAGGTAAGAAGTGCCCATTTTATTTTATTTTATTTTTTTTTAAACTTTTTTTTTTCAACGTTTATTTATTTTGGGGACAGAGAGAGACAGAGCATGAACGGGGGAGGGGCAGAGAGAGAGGGAATGGGGGAGGGGCAGAGAGAGAGGGAGACACAGAATCGGAAACAGGCTCCAGGCTCTGAGCCATCAGCCCAGAGCCTGATGCGGGGCTCGAACTCACCGACCGCGAGATCGTGACCTGGCTGAAGTCGGACGCTTAACCGACTGCGCCGCCCAGGCGCCCCTTATTTTATTTTTTAACGTTTATTTATTTTTGAGACAGAGAGAGACAGAGCATGAACGGGGGAGGGGCAGAGAGAGAGGGAGACACAGAATCGGAAACAGGCTCCAGGCTCCGAGCCATCAGCCCAGAGCCCGACGCGGGGCTCGAACTCACGGACCGCGAGATCGTGACCCGAGCTGAAGTCGGACGCTTAGCCGACTGCGCCACCCAGGCGCCCCAAAAGTGCCCATTTTAGAGATGAAAAATACTGAAGCTCAGAGAAGTTAAAAACTCTAGGGTTCATTCCTCATCGATATGGATACCTATTGTCATATCACCAAAGGGGTAGAGCTAGGATTCAAATCAAGGCCTATTTGTTTGTTCTCTCCCCACCCCCGCCCTGGGCTAGCCAACCCCAGGTGGCAAAGCTGAGAGCCTCACAGGACTCCTGTCTTCTGTTTCCAGCTCAGTGTTCTTTGCTTCCACCAATATCCACTGCAAAGGGGCTACTGCTCTCAGAACATCCTCCTTTATATCTGTTTTCTGTTACACATGCATACAGCAGAGACACAGACCGTCTAAAAGGAAATCATATGGGCAGAATAATATACAGTGTTCTGAATGGGAGTTCAGGAACCTTCTAATGTGAGGAATGAGAATATAGCAAAGCATGGCAGCTTCATTTTAGCTCAACAGAAGAACAACTATGACTCCTTAGCAAATGCAGTAGATGGAGTATGTAAGACCACCGTCAGATAAAACTGTTGCACGCCAAGCCCTTAGTCGCTGCATAGTTCGGGGGTAGGCACTAGAGAGGAGAGGAATCGAGAAATTCCAGTACAAACGCCGTGCATCAGGCTTAATAAAATGCGGTGCGTGGTGAAATTAAATGCCTCTTTGAAAAAATATCAGCTATTCCTAGGTTTCAAAACAAACGAGGCATTTTGAAAAATAAAGATAAGACATGATTGTTGCATGTTTATCAAATAGCATTTTAAAATATCTGGTCGGGGTGTGTGTGCTTGCGTGTGTGTGTGTGTGTGTGTGTGTGTGTGTGAGAGAGAGAGAGAGAGACAGACAGACAGAGAGACAGAGACAGAAAGAGGGAGAGAGGGAGAGGGAGAGGGAGAAAGGGAGACTAGGTACTGTAATTTTAATTGCTTGTAATCTAACTTGCCTTTTTGTTCCTTTTTTCCTTTCTTTCTTTCTTTCTTTTCTTTTTTTGTATCAGTTAATCTGTTGGTTACATTTTCAGCTTTTCTTTGCTTCTGGTTTCATTTTCAGATGAAAAAATGCTAGGCACACAGCGCTGCTGTCTGGTTGCCATGGCGACCACAGCCTATTATCCTGCCTTGTCATTCATCAAGAAAGAATTGCACTTGACAGAGGGAGAGGGAAATGCCTGCAGTCTGCAGCATAGGAGGAAAAAAAGGCTTTCTTTTCTTCTATGTATGTAAAAGGTCTTTAATGCCCGTTTAGTTACATGTTTTATTTAGCATTATTTATTACTTGTAACGACAATAATTGATACCTGTAAAAATACGTCCCCTCCCCCAAAAGTATTTAACTTGCAATTTGTTCCTTTGCCTGGCTTTCCCATTTTCAAACCTATCCCTGGTGTTGTACCCCTGCCCCCACCCCTACAAACATCGCTTCCACTTTCCTAACAGAAACGGCCAAAAGATTATATTCTCCATGGAGAACGATCATTGTAAGGGTAGCTAAACATACCACTTCTTCCGAAAATTGTGTTTCATAACCAACAGTTCTCTTGTGCTGCTCTTCTGAAAATGAATTCGTCTGATACGCAATCAATCAGGACGTGAAGATTACTTCTGATTAAACAAATTCTCCAAGTGTGCCGTGCCTATGAAATAGAGTGTTAGCAAAAATAATACGAAAGTACAGCGCTGTTTCCATTACATAACCAACTATCAAATCATGACTGCTCTTGATACATTTGGATCCATCCCAAATTCATTGTTCTTCAAGGCAAGAAAAAGTAATTACTTGTTATTTGACTACTCCTCGTCGTGGCCATTTGAATTAACTCTGCATTACTTCCCCAAATAAATGGTCTAAGAAGTTCTATATGCTCAAATACCTAGGCTCTCATTTATCATTTTTTTTTTTAAGTCTGGTATTTTCCACCTCGCCATTCCACCTCCTAAGATATCTGTAGCCAGTGGGCCATTGCAAACAACTTTGCTCTGCTGGTTGCTTGGCCGTTCTGGAAATTGTTTGATTTCCTTCTTAAGGTGGAGAAAGTGGTTGTAAAAGAGGCAGTATGTTAAGCGGGTATCTTCTGAGCTTGGTGTTTGACTATCTGGTCGATCTTTTGTCTCGGGGGTCAGAGAGAAGCTGGACAATGGTCGTACTCCATCCTGAGCTGTTTCAACAGCGGCATTAAGCACCACTGATGCTGGCTGTGGTGGAACCACGTCACCTTGAGTATAAACGGGCAACTCGGCGGAGAAATAAAGAACTTCTGAAGTTCAAGTTTTATTCTGTCGGGAGACAACTTCCCTACTAGAGGCTTTGCTCCGCTGGCTGACACGGAGACGCCGAAATCCTATTTCTACATTGTAAGTGAGGCAGAGAGTTGGATAATTATCTGGCCAGTTTTGGTATGGAGATGGTTGAGATTCTAACCTTCCCACCACTTCCTTAATTATCTGGATAATTCTGGCAAGAGGAGGTTTGGGGGTGGAGAGGGAGACTTCTAAAAGAATTAAACAACTACAGCTGTCAGGAAATTTGTCCGGGGTTTTAGATATTGCTACATAAGCATTCAAAACCCCTTGATTGTCAGCACATCGAAGGTAACCTCCATTAACACAGACTTCCCAGCATCCTTTGTGTACCTTGGCCATGTAAAACTGTAGAAACCATGGAATGTTTTTCTTTAATCTTGACATTTGGGAGAGCAAAAGGAAACAACGAGAAAGAGGAAAGATGTATTAAGTTTAGAATTGTGGCTATTTTCTATTGGTCCTAAACTTTTGCTTTAATAATGCAGCAACACCACTGTTCATTTCCTGTTAAACTTCAAGCCTACCTTTTGATTTTCAAATGTCCCTTAGGCTAATGTTTTCACTGAAGAATGAAATGAACAGGCAGAAACAATTAAGCGAGCAGATACAGTGAAAACGAACACCGCACTGCACTTTCACAGCAGAAATGGACGGGTATGAAGGAATTCTGCTTGGAATTTGATCCTACAGGAGCAAAGTGCTTGCTTCTTGTCATTTTTCTTTTGCCCACCCCCAATACACACCACTTCCCCTTTATGAGGGTGGGGGGGGGTGGGGGGGCGGAGATCTAGGCACACAAAGAACTCCTAAATACTCACAGGCATGGGAAATATTTTCTCTGCCTGTTACTCGTACAGGATAATCTCCAAGAAAAAAAAATAAAAGAATTCATCTAGATATTTTACACTGCAAATGTCTCCCAAAGCCTGTTAAATGTTCACATATGTCTTTATGAAACTTGTAATATAGATTGTTTATACACTCTTGATTAAGGGCACGAACATCATTAAAAAGGATCAAGTCAGTTTCAAGATGGAAAATTATAAAACCAGATAGAATTGTAACCTACAAGGATAAGTGTGCACTAAAAAAAAAAAACACCTTAATAATCTGTGACTCTTTACCTAAAGAGATAAATCAATAGCCAAAAGTGAGCTGTGAGAGAGCCTTCTACGTTCTATCAGGAATTAACAAGGGAGTAATTAACTCTACCTCAAACAAATCTGCCATCACATGTTTATAGCAATTCTGTCACTCTATGAAAGCTATATCTTCTTTTTTAGCACTAAACTGAGAAATTTTACATGGCCGGAGCTTGGCATTCCTAATTTTGGATTTACTTTATTAAAACAGAACTAAGTCATACACTGTGATACGTAAGAGACTGATTATAAGAAAGGTAAGGGGGCTAAGAATGGGGTAGCATTGCATACACTTTGGAAGACTCTGTCTTAGCATCTGACAAAAGGCCTGTGTGACAGCTTCAAGGCTGGTTCCCATTTAAATTCAAACATTATTTCTAAGATGGTATGCAATGGGAAATTGCCTTGTGAGAGGATCAGCACACCAACAACACAAACGAAATTTAAACCTGTGGGTGTCCTTTGTCGGGTAAAACAACACCTCAAGAACGAATCTGGACGAGGAAGGTCATCCATAAGATTTTACCCAGTGGAAGGCGTGGTTTTCTGTTTTATTGAATGCATCCCTCAGTATTTTCCCAATGAAACACCTCTCGTAAACCAGGGACTTTGTATTTTTGTTGTTGTTATAGGTTTTTGTGTTTTTTTTAATACCAGTAAAATTAGTTTTACTCTGCAGTAATGAAGATCTGAAGATGGCCGCTCTAAACATAAAACCAGCTACAGAAGGGCATTAACGTGGATTTTTTTTATCTGAGATTCCAAGATGGGATAGATTTGTTACCCTAACAAACGGCGGGTTGTGTGGGAATTGACTTCATATACTAGGGAAAAGGAGGCAACTTACGTTGGTTAAAATCCCAAACACTGACATACTCCCTCTTCTTTGTTACTTATAAACACGATAACAACCACAAAACCCCCACCTGTGTGGTGTCCTGACATGAGAATTGTTCCAGTAAACCATTCTGCTCGGTGCTGTAATACTAATCCTAGAGAGCTTACAAAAGCGCAGATGACTTTCCAGCTAGCTACGGAAGCCATTAGTGGGATAGGACATTTCCTTAACCTTATCTACAGCTATATGTCGCTAACAGCATTCGAACTTAGCAGACTGAGATCACCTGGTCATCTTTCTCGTCTTTGTAACACAGGAAAAGAAAAGGAAATGTTTTACGGCACAGTGTTATTTTTTACATTGCGGTGTTGTGTTTGTTAAATGTCCAAATGACCTTACAGAAAAAAAAAAAATGTGGGCAGTGGTGACAGGTGGGGAAAGTATAATTAAACGTACGAAAGAATTTATGGAGGTGGTTATCACTACATTTTGAAACTAATTGCTATCATTTGGGATTCTCTTTGTCCGGAGGTTCATATCAGCCTCCCGCAAAGTCATGTCCACCCAGAATCTGTGAAGGTGGCCTTATTTGCAAAAAGGGACTTTGCAGACATAATTAAGCTGAGGAGATCATCTGCCTATGGATGGCCTCTAAGTCCAATGACAAGTTTCCTTGTAAGAGAAAAGACCAGGAGGAACACATAGAGACACACAGAGAGAGGTCACGTGAAGACAGAGGGAGATAAGGTGGAAGGAGTGATGAGTTGACAAGGCACGTGATACCAAGGACTGCCAGCAGCCAGTAGAAGCCAGGAGATAGAGGGGCACCTGGGTGGCTCCGTCGGTTGAGCATCCGACTTCAGCTCAGATCATGATCTCACAGTTCGTGAGTTCGAGCCCCACTTCGGGCTCTGTGCTCACAGCTCAGAGCCTGGAGCCTGCCTTGGATTCTGTGTCTCCCTCTCTCTCTGCCCCCACCCCCCTTGCTCATACCCTGTCTGTCTGTCTGTCTCTCTCTCTCTCTCTCTCTCTCAAAAATAAAAGTAAACATAAAGAAAACATATTTAAAGAAGCCAGGAGATCAACGTGAAACAACTTCTGTCGGCCTCGAGAAGGAGCCAAGCTGGCCACCACCTTGATTCTGGACTTCTGGCCTCCAGAACTGTGACACAATATGTTTCAGTTGTTTTGAGTCCATCAGTTTGGGGTAATTTGTGGCAGCAGTTCTAGGAAACTAATACAAGGTCATTCAACAGTTAAAGCAAGAAGAGGACGTATTAGCCCACGGAATGCAAGGGAGGACAGAACAACTGAGCCGTTCGAAGGCCAAGGGTGCAACCGGACCTCACGAACGACCAAAACTCAGGATCCAAATTCCTCCAGGACGCTCCATCTTTCCCCTCTGCTTCATCGTCTCACGTTGACAAGGGGCTTTCTTCACTTGCAGGAGACATGGCTGCTAATATTTCCCGAGTTTCCCATTTGATGGCCTTAACTACCTCAGACAGACCAATGTTGTCGCACATGTCCAAATTCTGTGGCAAGAGCCTACTTTCCACATTTCGTTCGTGCCTATCTCTGAGCTAACCAACCAAGACTAAGCTTCCAAGATCTTATAAAATATGGCAGTTCCTGACGCGGAAGTGTTGGCACCCAGGTGTCCAACTCACAGAATCTTTTCTTTTCTGTGTGTGATGCTATAGCCATTATTCTTAACTGCAACAGTGTGGTATTTGCAAAGACATTTGTTCTGTGGATGAGATCTGGAGGTGAGTCCGGCTCTGCCATTTACTAGAGGTGTGATGTGAGCAAGTCACTTCACTTTTCTGAGCTTCTTTATCTCCTTTTGAAAAATAAGGATAGAGTCCCTGTACAAATAGAAGGATTCCAATCATGTTGGTTAAGGACAATAATAGAAGAATAGAACTTGAATGGGCCTTAAAGTCAGACAAGGTCAATCACTTCATTTTTGTAGATGAGGTTTCAGAAGTTAAGTTGGTAAGAAAACCGGGGCAAGAATTTAGGTTACTCAACTACCAAGTTAGTACTCTTTTGTTATTTTATAGGACCTGTCCCCATTCCTGTGGATATAAAACAAGGTCTCATCTGAAGGGGGTCATTCAGCAAAGTAAAAAGCACCTGTCTTAGAACAGACACTGATATTATGCTTTAGATTAGATGGTAACAGACGGCTAACGATGTCAAAAAAGGAGGTGCAAAGAAGTGGGTTGGGAGTTCAGATGTGAGGGGCCCTGCCTAGGTACTTGCAAAATTTTGCCTGCCCTTAAGCTCACAGAATGTAGTTATTCTGAGGCAGCTTCCAGAAAGGAGAGAAATAAGCCATGGTAGGATCAGAACCCTCTAATTTTTAAGCCATTTTGGTTTATATCCCTCTACCCTGTGTTTATTTTTCTTTTGCCATCCCTTATTGCATAATGAAAGCGTTTTGCAAAGGCCCACTTGTTTCAATGTTGTGATCATTGGAAATCAAGAGAAAGGTTCTGCCTTCTCTGGGCCGAGGTTGGGCCAGGATAAAAGGGACTACGAGCACGTCTAGGGACTGTAGTTCAGCTCAGTTTGTAAGCTGAGCACAACCTGACGTTCATGCCTATGTTTTCAAGTTTTCTAAGATCGACTACATTTTCAGCTTGCTCGGAGCCAGAAAGGTCTACTCCAGTCTCTGCAGGAAACCATAATCATAACCAGCGAGACCTAAGCCATCCTGTTGCACGGATGTGCACAAATGTACGTTACAAGGGCACACAACATGGAACATGTGGCATTCACAGAAAACGGTATGCCTTGTAAGGCCCTGTTCTGTACGAAATGCTGCTTCACGTGACCACCCCGAGCCCAAGAATATTACCTGCATTTGTTAACAAGATCCACTGTTCGCATAGCCCTCTGCAGGGCGATTTCAAATTTTTCTTTAACACAGAACTTTATGAATATAATTGAAGGATTGTTTGAAAATGGTGGAATGTACACCTCGGTACGAAGACCACAGTGAACTGAAACCCATATTCAGGTGTCCTTACGTGTCCAACAAATGATAAATGATTCAGTCTAAGAAAGCGATCATTAAATTCCGGCCCCCTCTCACTAGGTTTGGACGAGACAAACATTAACCAAGCCCTTTCATAACGACTCGATCTAGTCTGAAACCTATTCTATTCTTGTCAGTCATCCTGTTGCCCACTGTCCCTTGCTACCTTGGCCCCGTGACAGTCTGTGCTGAAATGGCCCCCTGGTCAGCGCATTTCAGGTAAATTTCAGTCTCTCGGTCTGCAGTTTCTCAATGCTCAGGTTTTGTAGACAGAAAGTCATGATTATTTTCTTTCTAAGGAATTTACCTTCTTTCAGTGGCCATCGCAAAATTAATGCCATTTTATTTTTGCCAAAGAATGGCTTCTCTGTGTCTGTGTGCAGCCCGGAAGCCTGTCTTTGCACGCGTCTGCAACGTTCTACGGCAGAAAGGAGTCTTATGTGTTCAGCCATTCATCCAATTCACTCAAGTATTTACTGAATCCTTACTGTCTCCCAGGTAATGCTTCTAGATTCTTGGGATATATTAACATACAAAACGGACAAAATTAATAGGCCTTCATAGTGCTTATATTCTATTGGGTAAAATAAACAATTTTTTAAAAACCACAGTAAGTGTAATAAATAGGCTATGGGAAAAAGAAAAAACTAACAATAAGGACAATCAGGAGTGTTAGCAGAAGCAGGGGTACAGGTTGCATTTTGAATAGGATGGACAAGGGCGGATCTCACTGACGCAATGTTTGAGCAAAGACGTTAAGTACAAGAGGAAGTTAGACATACGAATACATGGGAATAACAGAATTCCAGGCAGGTGATACAGCCCTTGCAAAGGCACAAAAGAGAACGAGTACTTTGCTTGTAGTGGTAGGCAGAGTCATGCCCCCAGAGGTGTTAGGAGATCCATAGCCTAATACAAGGAAAATGTGAGTATCTTCCTTTCCATGGCAAAAGGGGCTTTGCATATGGGATTGAGTTAAAGATCTTGAGATGGGGAGATTATCTGGGTGGGTCTAGTGTAATCACAGCTCCCTTATAAGAGGGAGGTAGGAGAATCAGAGAAGATGCGTGATAGAAAGCAGAGGTTCAAGTGCTGTGATTGCTGGTTTTGAAGATGGAAAAAAATGCCATGAGCCAAGGAATGCAGGAAGCATGTAGAAGGTGGAAAAGGCAAAAAGAAAAAAAAAAAAAAAGAATTCTCTCCACTAATGTTTCCAGAAGGAACAAAGCCATGCCAATACCGCTGAGACCTATTTTGGACTTCTGACCTCTAGAACTATAAGATTAAAAAGTTTGTGTTTTAAGCCACTAATTTTGTGTTTGTTATTTAGGAATGGGAAGCTAACAAAATAGTTCAAGAACATTCATTCATTTGTTCAGATAATTTTCAGATTAAATTACTTTATGCATCCAACACATGCCAGGCACTGAGCAGGAGTGGAGATTCAGGGTTTAAACACATAATTCTTAGTTTGAAAGCTATGATCTCAAAGCAGTGATAAGTAATTCCTAAAAAATGTGGCAAAAGCTATGATAACACTAGGCACACAATGCTGCAAGAGCACATATGAGGCTCATTTAATCAGACTGAGGGGAAATGATAACCCGAAGGCTTCCTGGAAGAAGTGATATCTGAACTAAAATGCAAACGATTTGTAGAAATTAATCTGGCAAAGATGGAGGGAAAAGAATATGACAAATAGAAGTAATGTTGAGTTGGGAATGCCATAAGAGAACATGTGACATCCAGGGACTGTGAGTAGTTTGGTACTTACTGGGAAGTAAAGTGAAATGCACGAGAAACCACGGACCAACATACTCATAAGATGCAGACCTTAAATAGACAAATGTGTGTAGTAATATTAATATAATGTCATTATCCTTTTACTGAGGTACATTCACCTATCAGGAAGTGCACAGATTTTAGGTGTTCAGTTTGATTAGATCTGACCGTTGAAGTCACTTGTACAATCCATACCCTAACAGGATCCGGTCAATTCTCCTGCGGTGCAAAATAGGCATTTCCCCAAATCACCACTGCCATGCAAAGACATGCAATAGACACTCCCATCCTAAATCTACAAAAAATGGAACTGGGGCCAGATCAAACCTTTGTCGGTGACATGTAAAACAAGTAGGAGCCTAGTAAAAACGGTAGTGTAATTTTACACGTTAGGTGATTAAGTAGTCCATAAATGCTATAATAAATATGGCACTTTTCCTTGAAAAAGACCTGAAATGCGCTCGTGGAAGTGAACATCAGAAGTTTGTGCGTTATTGCGAAGTGGAGGGAGGAGGGTTCCTTGAAATGAGCAGAAATATGTAACACCTTATGTGGATGGTTGCGTCTCCTAATACGTGAGATCAACTTAGGTAGCTAGTAGATGTTTGAGGTGTATTCCCTTGTGTGAGGTTTGTGTTTTCTTACGCAGCTCAATTTGGCTGGATGCACTTTTCTGCATTCACCTAGGTTTCTTGAGACAGAATCACACATAAGTGAGCGAAAAATAAAAAATTTCCCTAATGTATCAATGGCAGTGGAACAAAGTCACGTCTTCAAAACAAGGGTTTAGCGAAACTGACTCTAT
This sequence comes from Herpailurus yagouaroundi, assembly GCF_014898765.1. Classification (NCBI taxonomy): domain Eukaryota; kingdom Metazoa; phylum Chordata; class Mammalia; order Carnivora; family Felidae; genus Herpailurus; species Herpailurus yagouaroundi. Next base: position 13,782,574 of record NW_024412402.1, on the reverse strand, counting down.
AGAACATTTCCATCACCCCCAAAGATCCCTCATACTTCTGCCCAATCAGTTGCCAATTCCCATCCCAAAGGCGAACGCTGCTCTGATTTCTATCACCATAGATTGGTTTTGCCCCTTCTGGAACTGCATATCCACAGAGTCATGCAGGCTGTACTCTTTGGGATTTGGCTTCTTGCGCTCAAGTATTTTTGAGGTTCATTTGTGTTGTTGCTTTCATTTGTGGGTCACCTCTTTTATGGCTGAGAAGTATTCCATTGCATGCATATACGATAATTTGTATTTTGTTTTTTTGTTTTTCATTTTCTTACTGGTGCTCATTATGGTTGTTACAAGGTTTGGGCTCTCACGTATAAAGATTCTATGAACATTTCGTACGTATCTCTTTGCGTATGTTTTCATTTCTCTCGCTGGGTCATGGGGTAGGTATGTGTTCAATTTTGTGAAAAGTGCTCCAACTTCCTAAGTAGCTGTACCATTGACACTTGTATCGATAAATGGATGAAAGAGTCAGTGACTCCACACACGCAGCAACATTGGAGGTGGTTCATCTTTTAGTTACTCTACGAGGTGCATAGAGGTATCTGCCTGGGACTTAAATTTGCCTTTCCCTGACAGCTAATGATGTTGCACACTTTCAAGTTTTTTGTGTATATGTATAGTGCCTTATATTCATTTTATTGGTTGTTTGTCTTACTGTTATTGAATTGAAGGAGTTGTTTATATATTTTAAAAACAAGTCTTTTATCACATATGTGGTATATGAATATGACACCCACCGATAGATAGGTGATAGATAGAAACACAGATAGATGACAGATGCTTAAATTGATGTCCAATTTAACAAATGTTTGTTGTTGTTTTTTTATATTTAGTACTTTCTGGATTGTACCAAAGAAATTCTTGTTCATCCCCAAATCATTAATATAGTCTTCTGTTTTCTTATAGAAGATTCAGAATTGTAGCGTTATGATTTGGGGGGCTTAGGTCTGTAGTCTATCCCAAATTAATTTTTGTGTATGTATGAAGCTGGGGTTTCAATTTTTTTTTTAATTTTTTTTTTCAACGTTTATTTATTTTTGGGACAGAGAGAGACAGAGCATGAACGGGGGAGGGGCAGAGAGAGAGGGAGACACAGAATCGGAAACAGGCTCCAGGCTCGGAGCCATCAGCCCAGAGCCCGACGCGGGGCTCGAACTCATGGACCGCGAGATCGTGACCTGGCTGAAGTCGGACGCTTAACCGACTGCGCCACCCAGGCGCCCCATCAATTTTTTCATCTTCCTCCATGTAGATAGCCAGTTTTTTAGCACTATTGGTTGCAAATAATTTCCTTACGCATTAAATTACTTTGGCACCTTGGCCAAAAGTTAATAGATCATATCGGGATGGGTATATTTTCTATTTTCAGTTCTATACTACTAATCTGTTTGTTAATATTCATATCAATACCATGCTGCCCTAATTTTTACAGCTTCATTATAGGTATTAAAATCAGGTACTGTGCACCCTTCAACTATGTGAGGCTTTTCAAAATTAGTATGGCTTTTCTAAATTCTTGCGTTTCCAACTACATTTTGGAATCAGCTTATCACCTTCTACTTTTTTTTTTTTTTTAAATTTTTTTTTCAACGTTTTTTTATTTATTTTTGGGACAGAGAGAGACAGAGCATGAACGGGGGAGGGGCAGAGAGAGAGGGAGACACAGAATCGGAAACAGGCTCCAGGCTCTGAGCCATCAGCCCAGAGCCTGACGCGGGGCTCGAACTCACGGACCGCGAGATCGTGACCTGGCTGAAGTCGGACGCTTAACCCACTGCGCCACCCAGGCGCCCCACCTTCTACTTTTTAAAAGCCTGGGGATTAAATCGAGTCAAATGCTTTTTCTTCAACTAATGAAATAAGCAAATAATTTTTATTTTTCCTATCAATATGTTGAATCACACTGATTTTTTTTGAATATTAAAATGCTTTTGTGTGTCTGGAATACCTTCATTAGTTCATGATGAATTCATCCATTTATGCATTGCTGGATTGGGTTCTTACTATTTTCTTAAGGAATTTTGATCTATGCTAGTGAGAGGTATTGAGTGGTAATTTGTGTTTTGTTTTGTTTTGTTTTGTTTCTTGTAATGCATTTAAATGGTTTTGGGATCAGGGAATACTGGACTCATGAAAGGAATTGGTAAGTGTTCCCTCTTCCTATATCCTTGAAAGGGTTTGCATCCAATTTGTGTTATTTCTTCCTTAATTGTTTGATAGGACTCACCAAGGAAGCCATCTGAGTTTGGAGTTTTCTTTGTGGGACTATTTTAAAATTATGAATCAATGTCTTAATGGATAGAGAGCTATTATGATTTTTTATTTATTCTTAATAATTTGTCTTTTTTGAGGCCTTTTTCCTTTTTATGTTATTATCGAATTTCTCTTCATAAAGTTGTTCATATTATACATCTATCAAGTTTTTAAGTTTGAATGACCTGTATTAATACCTCTTCTTTCATTTGTAATACTGATAACTTGTGTTTTCTCTTTTTTCTTGATGAGTATGGCTAAAAGCTTATGGATTTTATTAATCTTGTTAAAGAACCGATTTGTTTTTCCATTGTTTTTTTTCTCTGTTATCTGCCACTTTTCTATTTAATCGATTTCAGCTCTTATCCTTCATGATTTCCTTCGATATTCTTCCTTTGGGCTCATTTTTCTCTGATATTTTTACTTCTTGAACTGGAATCTCAGATCATTACTTTGAAATGATTCTCATTTTCTTTTTTTAATTAAAAAAAATTTTTTTAAACGTTATTTATTTACTTTGAGGGAGACGGAGACAGTGCCAGTGGGGGAGGGGCAGAGAGAGAGGGAGAGAAAGGATCCCAAGCGGGCCCCAGGCTGCCAGCACAGAGCCCAATGCAGGGCTCAAACTCACAAACTGTGAGATCACTACCTGAGCAGAGCAAAGAGTTGTATGCTGAACCAAGTGAGCCACACCAGCACCCCTAAACCTTTTCGCCTTTTCTAACATAAACGTTCAAAGGCGGTGTTTCTCTCTAAGCACTGCTTTCACTTCATCCTACAAATTTCATGTTATGTTTTTATTTTTATTTGGTTCAAAATATCTTCGAAGTTCCTTTTAATTTTGTCTTATACCAGTGGGTTAATGAGGAGTATTTGGATCGATGTCCAAATACTAGAGGAGTTTCCAAACGCCTTTTTTTTTTTGGTTATTGATTTCTAATTTAATCCTGTTGCGGTCAGAGAACATACTGTAAATGACTTAAATTGTATTAAATGTATTGAAACTTGTCTTACGGCTGGCTCAGCATAGAGTTTATCTTGGTTGTGTTTTATGGTCACTTGAAAAGCATTGTGGATTTTCCAATTTGTTGGGAACGGTGTTTTATACATAGGTAAAGTTGTGTTGGTGAGTAGGATGGTTCAAATCGTCTATACGCTTATTGAACTCCTGTCTAGCTATTCTATCAATTGTTGAGATAAGCGTGTTGAAATCTCTGGCTATAATTGTGAATTTGTCTGTTGCTTACTCCTTTAGCATCCGTTTTTGATTCATGAATTTGATGTTCTGTTATTGGATTCATACCCTTGTATCATTGCAGTGTCTTCCTCATGATTTGATAACTCTATCCTTATTCTCTTCATTTCTGGTAAAACTACTTTTTTCTGGAGTCAGCTTTATCTAATAGCAATAGCCACGCCTTCATTCTTTTGATTAGTGTGTTCAGGGTGTATATCTTTTTCTTTTTTTCTTTTAAAGTTATCTGTGTCTTTACATTATGCGTGAGTCTGTTACAAACAGGACATATTGTGTCGTGCTTAACACAGTATGACGATTTCACCTTTTAATGAAATATTTAGTCTGTTTACATATAATGTAGTTACTGAAATGGTTGGATTTAGTATTGTTATCTCGCCATTTGTTTTCTATTTGCCTCATCTGTATTTTGTTCTTAGTTTTCCTATTTGCAGCCTAATTTTGGATTAACTGAGTATATCTTACTTTTCCAGTTTATATTTTCTGTTGTCTTGTTATTTACACCTCATTCACTTGAATCCTTAACTTATTGTGGTCTGTCTTGAATTAATATCAGTCCATCTCATGTAAAACATAGAAACTGAAAAGTTTTTTTTTTCCTGGCTTTTGTTTTCTTTCTATTGCTGTCATACATTTAACTTCTAACACTGAGACTTTTTAAATTTTGTTCCGTCCTTTTTTGTCTGTATTTCAGTTTAGATCATTTCTATTTCCCTATATTTAAATTCACTGATTTTCTTCTTTTGCCATTAAGCCATCCAGTGAAATTTTTACTTCAGATCTTTGTCTTTTTAAGTCCTAGGGTTTCTCTTTGATTCTTTTATGTTCTTTTATAAAATTTTCATTCTCTATTGTGTTTCTCTACCTCTTACCCCAATTTGTCCATATTTTTCTTTAAGCCCTTGAACATATTTATAATAGTTGTTTCCATCATCTGGAATGGAATCATCTGGAATTAATCATCTGTTAATTCCATCATCTTTATCATTTCTGGGTCTGCTTTTATTAACTGTTTTTTCTCCCAGTTATGGGTCACATTTGATGGCTTCTTTATATACAATAGTTCCTCATTTGATGCTGAACGTGATAGATCTTATGTTGTTGACCGTCTGGCTCTGGTTGTCTTTTCGTCGTGTTGAATTTTGTTCTGGAAGGCAGTTAAATCAAAGCAGTGTGATTCTTTTGGGTCTTGTTTTTAAACTTTGTTAAGGCAGGTCTAGAGTAGACTTTAGGGATAAATTTGCCCTTCTCCTAAAGCACGGTTTTTTCTGGGTTCTCTACCCAGAAGCCCTGTGGCTTCTCTAAGAGGTCTCTGCACTCTGGTTGTTGGAACGAATGTCTGTCTTGTGCAAGCTCTAGTACCTGTTCTATTCACAGCTCCTCAGTAGTTATTCTTTCTCCAGTAGTTGTCTTTGCTCAGTAGCTGTTGTTCACAGGCCCTCATGGTTTCCTGCCCTGCACGTGTGAAGCTTTATGTTCAAATACTCAAGTCCTCCCCGTACAGATTTCCAAACTTCCTCTGTACAGTACCCTTCAATCCGGTATCCTGACCCACAAATTCCTGCCAACACAGAAACTCCAAATTCTGTTCCCTTCCTCCCTAGCTGAGCCACGCCATTGGTTTCTGGGTTCCTTTTCCCTGCGCTCCTGTTCAAAAACTGCTTCAAGCTGAAAGCCAGGGGGATTACGGAGCTCACCTAATTTAGTTTCTTTCCCACAGCACTCTTCTATGCTGCCGGTTGGCCAACAACTGAAAATGGTGACTTCATATATTTTGTCCGGTTTTGTTGTTCTATACTAATTCTTTGGTTATCACTGGTAAGCAGGTATTTTAATGCCAAATCATTTTGGTTGCCAAGTTCTTTGAAGAAAAGCCTGTTGCATCACAAGGCTTTGCTTCATAACAATAAATACTACCCTAGTAATTATACTGTGCTAAATTTGTTTCATACGTGTGTGTGTGTGTGTGTGTGTGTGTGTGTTTAATGGGATTTCAGTCATCACAAGAGGCAATAATCATTTAGTTTTATGCAATGCAATCTCCTTATCAATTTTCTTTTTCAGATCAATTTTGGTTAGTGTGGACCTTTTGGAGACCCATGAGAATTATAGCTGAGAATCAGAATGAAAGTGATCTTTGCCATTTTCTTTAATACCAACTATATCTCTTTTCCGAGTATTATTCACCTAAGGTAGAGAATAAGTCTATTGGTGGGAGAGCTAATTAGAGTCGATTACACCTTAATACACCTGACCGACTTTACATGGAACTGCAGTGTGAAGTGGATTTGTCCTTTGTAATCACAGGGTTGATTCGGGGAGAACATCGTTCACAGTATTTGTGAGACACCAGAAGGAGTGTCCAGGTAAATGGAACAAAAATGGATTCCCACTGTTTAGATCATAAAAATCCATGTGAACTCACATGTAAGCAACTGGAACCAAAAATGTATGCGTTATGTTGAGTCATATGTTATCTGGTACTTTTTAAACCTGATTTCTATGATACAGACATGTTTAGCAATTTTTCTGGAGATTTTCTTAGGAAGGGTAGTTCTCAGGCCTTGTAAATTTTGAATCCCTAGTAATACCCTAGTAATCATGGTCAAAACCAAAGTCGCAAATACATAGATTTCTTTGATAATGCAAATGAATATTGTAAATATGTATGAATGTGAAGATGCATATAAACTAATATTGTAAATATGAATATTTATCGGGTGCCATTAATTCAATTAGTCCCTTAACAAACACATTTTGAGTACCAGGTACTATGTTAGGTGCAAGAAAAACCATGGTGAACTGTTCTAGGTACATGATATAGAAAAACCTATGTATGTGTCAAGATATGAATATAAATGACTATTTTCATTATTTACACATTGGAGAAACCAAGAATTTGAGAACCCATCTTCCCAGTCTGCCGGTCCAGGAACGTGAAAGCTATCACTCATTTCATGGAAAAAACTCACCTGACCAGTGAGAGCTTTCTTTTTTCCTGAAAGTAGCGTTGCACTGTTAGTGACCATTTCTGCATTTCATACCTGGTACACTTAAAATCAATCTCAGCTGTGAGTAGAAACTATAGATTGATCTTTTTCCCTTTTTATAAAAAAAATTTTTTTGAAGCCATAATGTCCTTGGCCTAAATAATGGATAAAAGGGTTTCCTTCTTAGGAATCTTTTTTCTAAATGCTGCATGGACTCACTCTCAGTTTCTACATAGCTTCCAGAATTATCGTTAAGAGCGAAGTTAATTTTCCATTGTGGCTGGCAATGAATCACACCGCATGCAATTGAAGATCCCTCTGGGTGAGAGACTCTGGGATGGTGTAGAGTCCTCAATCAGATGCATCTGTTAGTTAGTTAATGTTTGTAAGGCATTTTCAAAATTAAAGAAAGAAAATCATTCATTTTTATCAGCTCTGGAGTCTCTTTCGTCATGGAGATGGAACACTGAATCATAGTCACAGATCTCATGGCGGCTGGCACTTGAGACTTGATGAGAAGCAGATGCCAATCAATTTCTGTGATGCTCATCTAAAAATACATAAAGCCCAAGTTGTACTCTGGAGATTAACTGGCTTTATCAATAGCAAATGTTCTCCTTCACGTGAGATTAGTAAGAACTCAGACCTGGTCAGACTGTTTTTATATCTGTCCTAGATGACACCTTCAACAGACGCCGTATAGCAAAAACTGCAAACGTGTATTTGGCATTTAATACTTTTTTTAAAATGGAAACTTGCATCTAGACATTTTAAAGGTAGCAACTATCGATGTAATATGTACTCCATATCTTTTCTTTTCTTTGGAAATAATTCATTGATATCTGGGGATGAGCATATATAATTAATGACGGATACATAATACATACATGCACAAATATAAACGTACATATTTTAAAATTCTGTTAAATATTAGTTTGCCCTTGAGGCTCCAAATATCCAGGATATGTCATATCAACATGAAGGAAATACAATTAATTTCAAAGTAAATGTCTTCACTAGTCAGTTTCATTTACGCAATTTCATTTGGCTGATCTTGTTTATAGACCTGCTCGATGTTTTAAAATTTATTATTTTTAAAAACTTTAATTCCAGTGTGGTTAACATACAGTGTTATCTTCGTTTCAGGTGTGTAATATAGTCATTCAACAGTTCTATGCATTACTCAGTGCTCGTCGTGACGAGTGTACTCTTCAATTCCCTTCAACTATTTCACCCAGCCCCCCATCTCCCCTCTGGGAACCTCAGCTCATTCTCTACAGTTAAGAGTCTGTTTTTTGGTTTGTCTCTTTTTTTCTTTGTTCGTTTCTTTTTGTTGCTTAAATTTCACATATGAATGGGATCATATGGCATTTGTCTTTCTCTGATTGACTTATTTCGCTTAACATTCTACCGTTTAGATCTATCCATGTTGCGACAAATGGCGAGATTTCGTTCTTTTTTATGGTGGAATAATATTCCTATATATATATGTATATGTATATATGTATATGTATGCATATATATACATATATATATAAGAATATTATTATATATAGGACATTTTCTTTGAAATTAATTGTGCCTCCTTCATGTTGATATGACATATCCTGGATATTTGGAGCCTCAATAATAATATTATTCCTATATATACACACATATATATAGGAATACTATTATATTATTATTATATATTCCTATATTATATATATAGGAATATTATTATATTATTATACACGATATTATATACATATACATATACATATACATATACATATACATGCCACATCTTCTTTATCCATTCATCTAAGGGTGGACATTTGGGCTGCTTCCATATCTTGGCTATTGTAAATACTGCTGCCATAAACATAGGGGTGCATATATCTCTTTGAATTAGTGTTTTTTGTTTTGGGGTAAATGCCCAGTAGCAGAATCTGACCAATTGTTTTGATATTATGTAGACATTTTGAAGAGGTATGTCTGCCTGTAATTATTAAATAATTAACTTTGTATGTAACATATGCTGTTTTTATATTTTTTAAAAGACTAGACGCTTAAAAGACAACTTGTTAAGTTATTCATCCAGCTCCAGCATAAGGACTTTATTTAAAATCAGTTAAGGCAGAATGATACTACCTTAGTCTTAAAGGGGTAAATGAGGCCATCTTTGGTCTTAAAAGGATAAGTGAGCACAGACTTCTTTCAGTTTGGTGTAAGGAAGAATTTCCCAGGAACCCATAGGGCTCCAAGGAGACTCTCACTAGGTATGTTCCACACAGATATGAAAAAATAAAAATAATAGAAGGGACACTTTCTTTAGAGGACATCATCTTCAGAATAACGGAGAAATTACAGTTGGCTCCTGGATACCCAAGGAAGAAGCAGGCCAAAAAGCATAGTAACATGGGATTATTAATCAGATGTTGTTCAAAATCCTCGTGAGAATAAGCATCATAAGAGGTTCACACTAAAGTTATTCACAAACACAAAGAAAGATATACTTGACGTGCTTAGTCCACATTTCCTTTCTTTTGCTCTATATTTTAACAAATCTATAGATTTTTTAAAAAATCAACATATTTTGATAGTATGCATTAATTTTAAAATAAATATTACATACTATAAATGATATATTATTTTAACATCTCCAATTTTCTCAGAAGCTAGGAACAAGGCAAAGTGTGGGGTTTTTTTTTGGTTGTTTTTTTTTTGCAGATTCCTTTCCCTTTAATCTTCAACCCGTAATAGCTTTGGTGTAGCTGCACTCATAATTTTGTATTTACCCACTATCTTGCAGACAGTATTTATAAACAATAGTTTTCCACTGATTCCCATCTTTTCATCTTTAGAAGCTTTCCAATGGTGATATAGGAGGTAATGACTATTGGCAGTCTTCATGGATCCTTCGTATATGACGTAGGGTGACCAGCTCTCCTCATCTGCCCAGGACTGAGAGGTTTCTTGAGACCTGGGACTTTTAGTACTAAAACTGGGAGAGTTTGGACAATCTGAACAACTGGTCACCCAAAATGAGGGACCCTGACAAAAGGGGCTGATTCAGGTACAGCCAATATTCATTGAGAACCGAAATATCAGGCTTCATGCTAGGCAATTAACTTTTGTTCCCTCGTTTAATCCTCATGAACGCTCTTTAAGATTGGTATTAAGTTTCAACTTCATTGTATAGATGAGGAAACAGCTTAGTCAGATGATGTAATGCATAGTTTTAAGTAACACATAGACATTGAATAAACCAGAATATATGCTCCTTTAAACCATGTCTTCTTATGTCACAAGCTGTTATTGTAATACTATTTATACAATATTGTTTTCTAGAAAGCTTGATGGGTGAATGAATGCAAAGGTAGACATTAAAAAGAATTGTTTAGTATAAGAGGGCCATCCATTGGATCAATGTACCTTAACTCCAACAGAATGGAAACAGTTTTTTGTTTTTTTTTTTGAGAGAGAGAGAGAGAGAGAGAACGAGTGGAAGAGGGACAGAGAGAGAGAGGAAGAGAGACTCTCAAGCAGGCTCTAGTCTCAGCGTGGAGGCTGACACAGGGCTTGATCCCACGACCCTAGAATCATGACCTAAGCCAAAATCAAGAGTCAGATATTCAACCGAGCCAGCCACCCAGGAACCTTGGAATCTGTTGTTTAAAAAAAAAACTTTAATAGTACATTTTAGTATATTATACATTTAGTATATTATATATAGTATATTATATATTATATATATTTAGTATATTATATATACATATATACATTTAGTATATTATAACCCAATATATTCAAAGTATGTAATCAATATGAAAATGTTAATGAAATAGTGTATATTCTCTGTTTTTGTATTAAGTCTTCAAAACCCAGCATTCGCCTTACACCTACCAGCACATCTTAATTTGGGCACTATATTTTCATCAAAAATAGTTAATTTATATTTAGATTTCATAAAATTTACAGTTGAAAAAGTAGATTCACATATCCAAGTTGTTCCAAACATACTTAGAAATTTTCCAACACATAAGCAAAGTATTTGTTTTAAGGTTTATATTTAGGGGCATCTGGGTGGCTCAGTGGGTTAAGCATCTGACTCCGGCTCAGGTCGTGATCCTAGCAGCTCGTGAGTTTGAGCCCCGAATCGAGCTCTGTGCTGACAGCTCAGAGCCTGGAGCCTGCTTGGGATTCTGTGTCTCCCTCTCTCTCTGCCCCTCACCCCCCCGCTGTCCCTCTCTCAAAAATAAATAAACGTTAAAAATTTTTTTAAATCAATAAAATAAAATTTATATTTAAATCAATCAAATATATATCCAATTTAGAATTCAGTTTCTGGGTTTCACCAGCCACATTTCAAGGGCTCAATAGCACATAGTCTGGAGGCCACCCGTTCAGACAGCTCAGCTTTAAAACCTCCCAGGTCTGACCATCCCACAGTTCCCCGTTAAGCCTCAGCCCAGTATAAGCAGCAAAGCTGAGTCGCCCCAGAGTCTGTCTTCCCTCTCCATCGCCTTCCTGCTCTGGGAAGAACTCTAATGAACTTGGCCCCTCTCCCACACCTGCTCTTGCTGCTGCTGTGCCCTTGGCCACCCCCTCTTGCCACCTGTGACTGATGGGCCTCCTGGTGGCCAGCACTGCCCATTATGGTGGTGGTGGAAGATCCCACTGCCCCGCCCCGCCTCCTCTCACCCCACCCCACTGCCTGCAACCAGAAGCAACTCCCGGGGCTGGACACTGTTTCCATAGTATTAAGATGAATGGGGGTAAGTCAACCAGCTGTTTTTAAGAACCTGAGGCCAATTCATGTCGGTGTGGAAGAGTCAGAACTGAAGCCTATGGGGGCACCTGGGTGGCTCAGTCATTAAGCATGACTTCGACTCAGGTCATGATCTCGCGGTTCCTGAGTTCGAGTCTCGCTGCAGGTGAACATGAGCCCTGCTTCGGGTAAGCCTCTGTCTCTCTGCCCCTCACTCACTTGCACCCTCTCTCTCTCTCTCTCTCAAAAAAACAAAACAAACAAAAAACAAAAAACAAACCAAAACCAAAAAACTGAAGCACACATTCACCATGAATGTGTCACGTGTCTTACTTTATTTCTTGTGCTTTGGTTTTTTGAAGGATAAAGGAGAGAGGACTTGATTTGCTGAGGCATGGCGGGAAGGGGAGAATTTGCAGTCCTGCATGAGAGAAGAGTGGAAGTCGGGAGGGGAGAAGGGCGGGAGTAGCTGAAAGGGCCGGAGGGTCTAGAGCGAGGGTGATGGAACCACAAGTGCCCTTCTATTCTACTCTCTGCTGGAGCCCAGCAGTCTGAAGGCTGTGGTCTGGCTCCTTTCTCCCCCTTCCCCCTAAGCCCTAGCAGAGTCTGGTACTTGAGCTTAATGTCTAAAGGTGTTGTGGGTAGTATTATGTGGTTATACATCAACCACTTAAGTACTTGGTTGGGTAGCAGGATTGACCAAGGAAGTGTTGAAACCCATTGTAAGGCATGAGGTTTCTCACCCCGAGCCTGAAAGGGATCCTCACCCAAACCCTTGTAGACAGGGTCCTGTTCTCTGCCCTGGCTGTCAGACAGACAAGTACAAGAGCAAAGAAATGAACTTGGGAAAAGACACTCAGATTCAGGTTGCCAATACAGATGACCCTTCAAGCAAAGCAGGTTCGAACTGTGAGTCCACTTATATTTAGATTTTTTTTTTTTTTTGTAAATACAGTACTATAAATGTGTATTATCTCTTCCTCATGATTGTCTTTTTTTTTTTAATTTTTAAAAATGTTCACTTATTTTTGGGAGAGAGACAGAGCGTGAGCAGGGGAGGGGCAGAGAGAGAGGGAGACACAGAATCTGAAGCAGGCTCCACGCTCTGAGCCGTCAGCACAGAGCCCTACATGGGGCTCGAACCCACGAACTGAGATCATGACCTGAGCCGAAGTCAGACGCTTAAGTGACTGAGCCACCCAGGTGCCCCTGATAATGGCTTTTGTTAGACAGTAAAACAAGTCCCTGACTTGACTGTTCTTTGGGTTCCTAATCCATAAAATGGGGGGAAAAATCCTTTTTATTGTGCAAGTGCTTCTTTTGCAGTATAATTGGACTTTCTCTTAAAGGCCAACTGAATAAAACCCATCTCCTCTTTTTCTGCTGTCCCATTCCGAAAACACAAGGAAGGAAGATTTATCATGAAGCCAGAAGGCGGTGTTGTTCTCCTGTGATTCCTACTTAGGGACCATGGTAAGGACAGACAAAATGCCCTGTGTGACTGGATAGGGGTAGAAAACTGTACTAAGGCTCATAGTACAAGTGCCTCCCAATGATCAGGACATCTTACTGGACAGCTTCTACTCGCCATGAAAAGGCTCGAGAAATGCGATTCCTCCACAACCCCTGACTTCGCTTCTCAGATCCTTTTACTAAACCTCACATGTGGCAGGGTCCCTGTGTCCTCATCCCAAACTGTCTCCTTGTTTGAAAATCAGTCACCAAGGCAACGAGTGGAGACAGTACAGCAGAGTCATAAAGAGCTGCGGAGTCCGGAAGACCTGGTTTTGAATTCCCATCATGCCGCTCACTAGCTGTGGGTCCTCTGCTACGTTGCCAAGCCTCGAGAACCTTCATATTCTCGCGGGAATATGGCGATGATAGCAAGCTACCTTTGGGAGAGGTTATAAGAATGGTGTCACAAATGTCTAGTGCACTTGGTATGCCAAAAGAGTTCCATGTGTGCCACCATCTATTCATTAAAATTGCTTCCGAAGTAAGAAAATGGTGGCAGAGAAGATTTTTAGCCATGGTGCCAGACTCCGCTTAAACACCTTCCTCTGTTGTCTGTGATCCAGACTCTTACACTGACGCTCCTTAAACACACGGTTGGTGTCTCCACAGGCTCCCAATGCTGTTTTATCCCGTAATGCTTTCTTCATCTCTGCGAGAACTCCTTGTGTTTCCTTTTCTTTACCTCTTAAAAAATATCATCAAAGGTTGTGATGAATCCCAACAGTCTGGCCTGAGGATTGGGCAATGTATCAATTCCAAATCGAATACGGCCTCAGATGATGGTGGGAGTGAATTGTTCATCTAATCCACTCCCGACGTCTAATTCGTCTCAGGAGGAATGTGAGAGCATTTGTAGTCAACTAACAGCTTTCTCTTGACCGACAACAGAGAGAGATCGCGGTGGTCTCACTTTGCCAGATGGGGAAACCAAGGCCCAGGGATACAAAAAGGACCAAACCAAGGTGAACAAACAATGTAGATGCAGATGTCAAAATGCTTCTATTGGGGCTCAAGATTAAATACGAAGTCCCAACCCACTCCCTCTCCTACCCTGATTTCCTATAGGATAAATTGTTTTTTTTTTTTTTGTTTTTTTTGTTTTTTTTTTTTTAAGAGAAACCCACAAGTGAAAGAAAGACACAACCGTACGAGGACACGTGGTTAACCTGGTGCTAACATGCACAAGCTCCACTGGAATGGTGGCATGACAAGCCTGGTAACATGAGCTAAAGCCAGTTCCGAACTGTGCTTCCTAGCCTGGAAGACAAAGCCCTTTGTGATCCAGCCCCAGCCTGTTTTGCCAACCCTGGCGTTTTCCACTCCCCAACTGGAAACTGAAACCCTTTGTAACCTCCATACTCAACTCCCCAAACTCCCAGTAGCTCGTAGAGAGCTGCCTGACTGTATATCCTTCCCTTCCAGCACTCTGCAGTGCCGTCTTACTTCTTATCCCTCCATCTGGCCTGAGCTTCAGTGCGTCTGGGAATACTCTCCAGCCGTCCTGGAGGATTCCCCTCCTCTGTGTTTCCACGGTACCCTGGAAGCACTCCTGTAATAGTACCTCGTACTGTGTGACCTGCTTCCTTGTCTGCCTTCCTCACCGGACCAAGAGCTCCTTTAGAGTGGGCCCCGTTGCTTTGTATCTTAAGTGCCTGGCACACACTGGGCCTTCAAGAAATGCCTGTAACTCACCAAAATGTAAGAACGTCTTCCTCGATTTCTTTTTCTTTCGCTAATACGTAATAATCCCCCTCTCTATAGAGTAAGGATATGGCCTTAGCAGACTTGTTATATGGACTCCGCATGACTCACCTAAAGTGAAAAAGAATGATAGGTTGCTGGCCTCAAAAGTATGGTCAGAGGTCATCGTATACATTCCCATCAACACCAGTGTGAATATGAGTTTTCTGGAAACCTGGAAATATTTCAGTAATGAAAAGCCACAAAAGGCCGCAGTCTGCATTAGAAATAAGGGCACGTTAAGCTTCAAGTGGGCTCAAATGGCATGTTCAGATAAGTTCGGCTTTCAAGAATCAAGAACAAAGCTTCCAACTTGTTACTCCTTCGTGTTGGAACATGTAAGTGCATAGAAAGTAATGTAATTCTTATGCCTCTGATTCATTTACCTTTCATTCATCAAAACGCTTAGCTGCAAGAGTGTGCTCGATGCCTGTTTAAGCTTCCTTTTCTTGACAAGAAAGTTTGTTTTTTGGGAGATAACTCACGTCTAAAAATTTGGGTACTTATAGGGAAATTCCAAGCCTATTAAAGTCAGAGTCTTGTCAGTTGGCCCTGAAACTTTCTCCCAGTACAGGTTAATAATCTGGGGTGGGGCGGTGGGGGGGATCAGGGGAGTAATAGTTCTGTAGATGAAATAGGTCACTGGCTAATTGAATTTCCCAAGAGATTAGTGATCAACATCAGAACTTCTAAGCTTTTCCCAATTTGCTGTTCACTCTTAATTGGTTTCAGATTTATGGCACGAGGCTAAAATGTGTAAAAACGGTCAAAGGCCTTTGGAAAGAAAAACATTCAACTAAAATCATGATCATCTTGGAAAGTGGCAAGAATGGATCCATTCAAATCATGAATTGTACTTATTACCTATGTGAAAACCCCATAGCCAACTTTTAATGCCTTGAAATCCCTTTGTACAAGAAAGGGCTGAGATCTTTCTTTTTGCTTCTTTGTGCGGTGGAGTTCAAGACCAAGTATACTAACATCAAATCTTCAGATGAAAGCATCCGTCAGAAGTCGGTGTCAGATCACTAGCTCCGACGGAAACAAAACAAAATCCCAGGCTATGGGATAACGCTAACACTTCGAAATAAATGTGATGTCCAGAACTGAGGTCTGAATCACAGGGCTAAGTCAGGAGCAACAGAGGTCATCGACTCATGCTGAGGACAGAAAGCGTTGCACTTCATAATTTTGGGCTGAACCACAGGTAAATCGGTAGACTCAGATCAGTTAGAATTACAAGGACTCTAGAAATCTAAGAACCCACCTAATTCTTGTATCACCCCATGCCTGCTTCATGATACTCTGACCTGGGCTTGAATCCCTCTGGACTCACACAAGCCCTTCTCCTCAGCTGGCCCATCACACATATGACTCTCAATGTTACAAGATTTCTCCCCATATTGAATCAATGTCCACCTTGGTATCTCTTCCACCCATGGTTCCTTTTTGAGGTTATACACAGTGAATTGAATCCTTTCACCCACATAGTTCTGTGAGTTTTAGGACCTGGTTGTTGAGGTCTTCTAGATTCTTCTTTTCTCCAGATGAAAGCTTCTCAGATCCTTCCACTTTCCCTTATGTGAGGCACCTTCAAATCTTTTTCACTTACGTGGTTGTTTTCCCTCTGAAAATCCTCCTCTCTGTCACTAGATCCCTTAAGTGCATCAATTAGGATAAATGTATGGGCCTCTTTGTGCTCAGACCTTGAAAAATCCATGACGAAGTGATAGTATCTTTAAAGTGAACAGTAGATACATCTTATTTCATGAGATTTCTCCTTCTGTAGTCAACACAGGTGATACTTCTGTGCCTATCACATCCAAGAAGCATGTTTGTAGGCATTTCTTTACTGGTAAATTCCCTTCTCAATATTTTCAAATCCTTACAGACTGGTGAGTGAAAGATCCTGCCTGCGACCACATTTAAATCCTAACGTCAAGTGCAGGCCATGCATTTCAGAGACAAACAAACCCCACATGAAAATAAGGAAGAAGAAGACTGTATGTCATTCAAAAGCAACACGAAACATCACTGTTTTATGTGAGTGTAAGTGGAAGATGACAGGAAATTCAGGGTAGAAATCGTGAAGGAACAAAAAAAAGCCTTATTGGTTTATTTTTCCAAACAGAAAGCCACATTGGGTAGAAATAGGGTATACGGGCCCTTGGGTATATACACATACAGAATTAATCAAGAAGAGAATGCACAACTATATCAATGTGCTGTTATTTTTATGGGTATTTATTGAGCTTTATTTGTCTATGCAACAGAGAACAGTCCATAGGTTCCATGGCAAAGGTTTGCATGACATAAACTGTAGCAGAAAACAGATGGGCATCTGATCTTAATAACTGTGTTTAAACAGAGCTGAACGGCTTATTAGTGATACCATCAATGATGATTTATTTGGGAAGCATGGTAAAGGGACTTTCACCCTCATGGAACATTTTCTCTTTCAATGTTTGAGATGGCCCACACAACACTGGAAATATCCGGCTACGGACCAAACCTTTCGGCCCATCCTCTGCATAGCTGGGACATATGCAACACCAAGCAACTAAATGCTAGGAAAACAAATTGCAACTGACTATATTATTTAGAGACATATGGATGGCCAGATCTGAGTAATTATTCAGTGGTTGGTCAGTATAGACATCTCACTGGGACAAATTCCAAATCCAACTCAGGTAATTCAGTCTGTTAAGACCCTACTTGGTTCTACCCTGCCTACAAGGGTCTAGTTCAAATGCCCTAACAGGGCATCCGAGTCACTTTGTTTTATGATCTCAGCTTACCCTCTCAGCTTCAACTGCTGCTTTTTTTTTTTTTTTTTTTTTTTTGCTCAATGGATTCTACAGTCCAACTACACAAAAACTATGCACCAATTTAAAAGCACTTATGCTTAAAGAAGGAAATCACGAAAGTGCTTACGTTTTTTCATGATTTCAACCTGTCTTTGCTCATGTGCCTTCTCCCTGATATGTTTTTCTTCCAGTTCCTCTGTCTGATAAACTCTATACTCCCCTCCATCGTTAGGACCACACTCAAGTATTAACTCCTTCGGCGAAGGAGCCTTTGCTGATTTCCCATACTGAACTAGTTGTTTCCTCCACTAGGAGGGCACCTCACAAGAGGTGCTAACACACTTACCGTTGCCATCATCTGTCCACACATCTCTCTTTCTTGTTGGACAATGAACACAGGGAGAGGCATGTCTTTTTCATCTTTGACTCCCTTGTGCCTGCAATGGTGGCTGACTTATCATTGGCACTCCACAGATGATATTTGAATGAGTCTATTCCAATTTAAACTCTTTCCTCAATGAGAGAACTTGTATCTGCATAATTTTGAATCCTCGTTCAACAATTCACTCCGGCTATATAGATGATAGCTCAAGGAATATATTTCAACCCGATATTGATTTGATTACATGAATTTAAATAATAACATGTTCAACCAACTTTAATTCATTGACTGTAAATTTTGCATTTCATTTTTTTATGCAACTGCATGGAAGAAACATTTTGTCATACATGAATTATTATTCACAAAATGCACTTCAGTATGTGTGTGGCTGTGATACATGGCTCATGAGGAGGCCTGAACTCTCTTTTGGAATTTTTCCATCTCCCTAGAACACACGATACCAAAAAAATACAGTGAATGTTAACTACCTAGTAACCTTCACAGAAGCTATGCTGGTAGCATGAAAAGCTATAAAGATTATAGAATGTCCTATTCACCTATTCGATTCTGGGCATTAAAGAAATTTCATCATGTCTTTTTTGCTTTATATTTCATGATTTAGTAAGATGACAATTTCTCATGTTACCGTTTGGAGTGTGTGAGGGCGCGCGTGTGTGCGTGTGTGTGTGTGTGTGCGTGTGTGCACGCCGTGCTCAGTGACATACATATCATATATTTATATGTATATTTCATCTTTAGTGAGAATAAGTGTGCATAGATGCACGCATATACATTTATATACATGTATATACGTGTAAATACACATTTCTATTCCGGGCAACAGAAACAACCTCCTTGCCCCATTTTTTTACCCAGGGCCCTCAGAATGCCAACATTTTTCATGTCTTCACCGAAATTGCCAGTATAAAATGGACACTGTGGAATGAAGGGTGATACAGGAATACTTTCACCAGGCTTAAGGGTATAAGATAATGAAACTAGCTCCTGGGATAAGCATATTTATGGGGTTTGTTATGTATCAAATGTAACAAAAGAAGAGGGTCTGAAGAACACCGTGTGTGGTTCTTTTCACACCCTTTGATCACACAATTCCTCTTTAATTCAGATGCAGTAGAGCTTAAGTGGCTTCATTGATGTGTTAAGTGTGGAATGATTTTTGTATAAAATAAAAAAGGCTCCATTATGTGTCCAGAAAAGCCTGTGTGTGCTTGTTTATTGAGACAGGAAGTTGGTTTCCCACACAGAACAACAGTTCTGCAACGGCCAAAGCATTGTGTCTGAAGAACAGTAAAAGGAAACTTAATTTTCTACCTGGCAGAAATCGGCTTCTGGAGGAAGGGACAGACAATGCGGTTGGGCTCCCACTGAATGAGAGGACTTGATTGATTTTCAGAAAACGCGCCATGCCACGTAGAGGGAGGTTGCCTCCAATACTTTTGTTAGGAAAACGTACATTTTATAAGAGGCGCCTCTTTTTGTGCCATGGTCAAAGTGATGCATTCCAGCGAGCACTTGTGAACCCCTCCTCGAGTCAGGTGGCGGAGGGAAAGGCATTTTCTCTCCTAGATTTGTCTCTGGGCTGATTTTTGTCGTCGTTTGCTCCTTAGGTCGATGACCATTTGCTTTTGCACTTTGGGTTGTGTGTGTGTGTGTGTGTGTGTGTGTGTTTTAGTAACAGGGAGGGTACTTCTGAGACCTTCTCAGGTGAAATTTTATTTAGGTTCGGATATGGTTCTTATCTGTTAGGAATGGATCTTTGTCTTGTTGTAAAGCCATGGAATAAACCCTACGCTGTGGTCACAGGATGAAGAGGACCAAGATTAGAATTCGGCTCAGTTTTGTATTCCAAAGCCCAGTTGTTTTTCTCTACCCGGTGCTGCCCCAAGCTGTATGAGGTAGCTAGATTCTAGCCATCCTTCCCATGGCTCCTGTAATCCCATTGTCTACCCTCCTGCTTATTGTCATTGTCACCTTCCTCTCCAGTCTCATTATGAACCAGTGTAAAGGCTTATGTTTCTCAGCTGGGAATTGTTCTAAGAGAATATATTACATAGTTGTTTCACTGAATGGTTTTCTAATCTGAAACAGACAACAGGGATGTGGGCCCAAATGAGAAGAGTGTATGTAGAGTAGAATGAGCCCAGGGAATTCTTCCATTGGTAACATTTACCTTATTAATATTGCAGAGATAAGTGAATTTCCAGGGTGAAAAGCTCAGAAGAGGATAGTGGTAGCCCTTTCATGTTTAAGATAGCCATCATTAGGCTACATGAACTATGTTGGGGGGAGCAGAGTAGAAGGGTCATTTGACCGAGGCTTGGCAGGCGGAGTAGAAATGGTCAACCTCCTAGGCACAGTGGAATCTTCCCAGTTGATTCTTTGATTCTTCCTTGTATAATCGTATCTTTTTTTTTTTTTTTTTTTTTTTTTTTTTTTTTTTTTTTT